>NW_027041824.1:208174-214206 GCF_033297395.1 Canariomyces notabilis
CCAACATCCACAGCTATTCTTCACAGACGCCGACACAGCTATCCACTCCCTCCGAGGAGTATAGACAGACCGGCAGTTTGAGAAGATCACACCTAGGGGCTCAGTAGAATGGAGGGTTGGGGCTCTCAACTGGGTCTTTGGAGCCTAAGATCTCATATACTTCACCTAACCTGCAAGTCCCGAGTTATACTGAGAAGCCGCTATACACGAGCTATGACCGAAAGGGGTCTATTAGGCACTTGCGCCGGTGCAAGGACGAGTTGTTCCTCGGTGCTACGGCCAAGTCAAGTGCCCCAGAACGGCCAGGACAGGCACCCGCGCTCTGTTGCTCTCGGACATCGGGGGCATGACCTTAGACCGCAAGGCGACTCGGAGCATCGGCATGGAGCGCTTGGAGGACATGCTCTGGGTGGCTCTTCGCGCCGTCGTCGCGTTAGGGGTGGGGCACGACGACTACAAGCTAACCAACTATCGGCCAATGGAGGACAAAGAGATGGTCATCGACTTCGACTCGTCGTATCTCTTCGAAATTGGGGAGGACGATCCCGAGTCCGTGGCAGAATCTGGTGTTGAGTCTGTTGCCCGCATGTACCACAATGCTCATGCCGACTGGACACCCTACTATGCCAAGTTGCGGAAAAAGGGAGAGGAACGGCGCGCAAAGATTGTGGCAGGTCAGATACGGACTCCCGAGATGCGTACGTCAGGGATGCGCCCAGGGATCGTGCCAGGCACTCCTTATGGTAGATAGTCCTCCGGCGAGGAAGATCAACGAAGCATTTAGACTTTCTATCACGAAGAAAAATGAATGTCCGCTTCCGGCGGGCTCTCAGTGTGCAACGAACTATCAGCGGTGTTCATGTTATGTTACAGTACAATTATGGTCTCGCTCGCTGAGAGGGATGTCATCACCACAAGCACGCTCACAATACACATGGGAGAAGATGGGGACCAGCTCATGATCTCATGATGTCCATTCATGAAGGTGAAGGTGCGAGTACGTCTTGTATATTATTCAAGCCAGAGCTGTTAATATCTTGAGCACCTATATGTAAAGAGGCATTCAAACTAGGTTCTATGTGGGGACCCCGCGACTGTGTGGAGCGTTAGTTTTCCTTGTCCTCGTCGGGGTGAGGAAGAGACCGAGGAGCGTCCCGTAGTTACATGTAGGATTAAGGGTACGGCCTCTATCATTGAGAAGGTCAGCAATTCTGAGCTGAGCTGCTGAGTGCTTGAAGAGGTGCGCCTCTTTGGCTCTCAGCGTACGACGGCGCCGTAGGATGCTCCCGAGGTCCTGGAAAGACCTGTCAATCTTGACAGATAGCATTTGGTCTAGGATGAAAGTTGAAGTCTAAGCACGTGGAGCCATGTCTTCGAATGAAGCTGAATGCGAAGTCCTCCGACTCCAGTAGTGCAAAGTCGGAGAGCGCTAAATGTGCGAAAAACGCCATTTTGTACCATGCTGAGACGGGGGAGCCGAAAATGGAGGCCAGGTCATAAATCCGGGATGTTGGAAACACGTCCTTAAGAAACAGAATGCCCAAGCCTGGCGCCAGAGAGAGGCTTGGGACATGGTGGGGCGGCGGCTATCGACCAGCTGGCTGGAGGGGTTGAGCCGCGCAGGGGTCGGAGAAATGGTACCGGGTACCTGTCAGAGACAAGTGCGCCTCACTGTCGACGCCGCTGAAAATAGCGACATGCGCCGCCCAATTCGGCGGCTTCAACAGCGATTTCTCGACTTAAAGTGTACGTTTACCTACATGTACACTGGCTAGTGTTGGTGTCAGGACTGGAATATCTCCAGCTAGTACACTGTATTAGAGCCACAGGAACCATATAATCCACGGGGTGATTTTCCTTTGAAATATGGCTCGATGGAGGTAACTCCACGCCGAATAACTATTGACGAATCTATTACAAATGAATCTCTCGGCTTTATCATGTGAAGTTTCGTATCAATGATCCCTCTATTATCTACGCGATGTGTAGAATAAGGCTAACGGCTATGCCTCGGATGCAGCAAGCAATCGGGGCGCCTGTTTCTATCATGATGATCCATCTCTGCATGCCCAGGTGTAGACCGGACATGAGCCAGCACGACATCGAGGTCGATGATCCGAGGAAGACAGCTAATACGCCGGGTACAAACAAAGGATAAGGTAGGTATTCGTGACAGTACAACAAAGGAGGGAGTAGGTATTCGTGACAACAATCTCGGCAGCTCCGACATAATGCCACAGATTGTGTTTTCGGTTCTTTGTATCAGCTCACTCGTCAGTCTCGTGATATGGTGACTTTGTCAGAATAGGGGGTAGGTAACGGATCCGGAGTAATCATATCAATGGCATCTGAGGTTAAGGGACAGCTCAATAGCACTCGAGTGAGTCGGAACCTTTGTTTCTAGTTGCGACCATGGGGGCCAAATACCGGCTTGTATCCTTGATGTTGTGGATGATTCCCAGTCCGTGACACAGTTATCACTGCCGTTGAATACGAAATACGCCATGGCTCAGGCCAATCCCGCGCAGGCCAATGCTGCTCCGGCCAATCCTCCGCCGGTTGATCCCGAACCAAAACAGAGGTCATTAGACTACTTCGAATACTATATTCGTGGTCAGGGTCGAGCATGGGATGAGCGACAGCGCAGAGACATCTTTCGGCAGTACAAAATCCCTCGATATCGCGGTGGCGTGAAGGGCTGGCCAGGTGTCAAGCGGAAGGATTTTGTCCCCGACCCGACAAGCCAGAGAGCTCATCCCACAGGGCAAACTTTGCTCAGTTGCCCTCCGACAGTTCACCTCAGGGACATAGGGATGCTGCCATCTTAGCTGCAAAAAGACTAACCCGACATCTTCGGCAAGAATTCAATGGTCACCTCCGATTTGTCAAGATTCTCGGCTGGGGCGGCCAGGGTCTAGTCGCTCTCTTTAGGGATCGGAACGACGATGGGACCAGAGCGTACTACGTCGTAAAATGCACCCTGAATGACGATCCGAGTCTCCTTGAGGAAGAGGCTGAATATATGGAGGTGCGTTTTCAAGCCATTGCAGAGTACCTACATCTACTCTGTGTACCCGAATTGGATGTTTCGGATACTTGGATGCTCATGATACTATCTGGCTACATGTAGAGATTCCAAGATTCCGAGCATATGGTACAAATTGTTGCGCCAAAACGGAAGGCTCCACAGCCGGAGTCTGAGGAGGATCCCGAGTCCTCAGAGGATGAAAACGCGGGTGATGAAGATGCCGGCTTCGTTCTCTTCCTTGAGTACTTCCCGCGCGGTACATTGCACCAACTATGCAAGGCCGCCGCATCGAGAACTCCGCCGGCAGCCATGAGTAATCAGACGCTGTGGGCTTTTTTTGATTGCTGTAAGTCTCTGTCAACTCCCCGGTTGCGTTGGGGTCTAATGGTACTAAGGTCGCAGCATTCCAGATGGCCCTCGCCCTTCTTTATCCGTCCACATTCTGGAGAGACCACAAATCCGGTGTCAAGAAGCGGGAGCGGATTCCGGGTGTCCCTGTCCAGACCGACTTGAGTTTTGGTCTGCCCGGGTATGACGAACCTTCGGATTATGTTCATTTTGACACCGATCCAAGTAACAGTAAGTCTCAATCCACCACCCAATCCAAATAATTAAAAGGATCTCCCTACCTATAGGTGGTTCTAGCCATGTACGATGTGCTGACTACTCCCGATGGCCACCAGTACTTGTTGGCGACTTTGACGAGACAATGTATCACGTAGTCTCACCAGTCTTGAAGGTTTGTGCCCTGTGAGTAACATGAAAACACCGCTTTTGAATCAGCTCCTGACTGGATCTAGCTCAATGACTTCGGACTCTTGGGCGACGCCAATGAAGCGATGGATCATCCACACAACTGGGAGCAGGTAGCCCTCTTGCTCAGCCTGACATCTAAGCTAACAAAACCCCAGACAGACTGCATGGGACTGGAGGGAACGCGGGAAAGACCATTGGTTTACGCCGGTGAGGCAACCTAACAGGTTAACTCATATGGACTCACACCCCTACCGGGCTCACTAGTAAATGCCCCGGAACATAAAACTAACAGTCTGCTATCAACACAGGAGCAATTCACGACCGAATGGAACTATATCAAGGAGCCCCGCCATATTCCGCCAAGGTTGCCGGATGGTATGGTTGGACAAGTAACCTGTGGCAAATCGGACAAGTGATGTGGTGTCTAATCACCCACTGCCGACCACCCGTTGGGCCTATCCCGGAAAGAGCCGAACACCTACTTCAAAATCTTTTGCCAGGCGAGGACCCAGACCAATATGACAAGAATATCAAATGGAGGAAAGTAGACAGAGCTGCCGCTGCTGCCGCTGCTGCTGCCGCGGCCGGGCCTCTGGGGGGTGGTGGCGCTGGTGCTGGGGCCGGTGGTCCAGGCGGTGCTGTGGATGGCGGTGGGGTGGGAGTTCCGGGAGGTGCTATAGGCGGCGGTGTCGCGGGTGCTGGTGGTGTGGGTGTTCTGGCCGGTGGAGTAGCTGGAGGTGCGGTGGGTGCTCTGGCTGGCGCTGTGGGAGCTGGTGCTCTGGGTAGTGCAATAGGTGGCGGTGGGGTTCCAACCGCTGCTGCGGCCGCTGGTGGGGCGGGTGCTCCGGCTGGCGCTATTGGAGGTGGTGCTGCCGGTGGTGGTGCTCTTGTTGGTGGAGCTGGTGTTCCGGCCGGTGCTCCGGCCGGCGGTGGAGCTGGAGGTGGGGCGGGCGCTGCGGGCGCTGGTGGGGCCGGTGCTCAGGCCGGTGCTGCGGGGGGCGGTGGGGGCGGGGCTGGAGGAGGGCCACCGGTCCCAGGGGCCGGCCCAACCACGGGTCCAACCTCCTCAGGCAGTCAAGAGGGCCCCGCCGGCACCTGGCGGCGGACCAGTTAGGCCAGCAAGGAGAGCTCGGATGTGCCACAAGGTTCAGCTCAGCCAAGGGGCAGACCCCCGGCAAGGCGCCATAAAGGGAGACTCAAGGCCAAATGGAGTTATGGGATGTACGTCTGTCGAGATGACAGCCCACTCTTCAAGGACGTCGATCCGACGTCGATCCGGATCTCAGGGCTCTCGTTGCACGGTGTATGATGGACCAGCCGGCGGACCGTCCTGGGCTGCATAGCATGCGCGGGGTCATCGACAATAAGCTGCGTCAGCAATATGCCGCCAACGACCCGGATAACGGCAGGCTGAGGGACGACCTTGCCGACTTGTATGACCTAACCGCTCCTCCGACGGCACAGCCCCTAAGAAAGTTGAAAAGGGTGCGTTTAGAACATAAACTTCAACTCCCTTTCTAACTTAGACTCCCCTTGGGACACAAATCACTAACATTGACTGTTTGGAATCTGCGAAGTGGCTGAAGGGAAGAGACAACAATATTGACATGCAGGATAGCGTAGACAATAGCGAGGATGAGGCGGACGGAGCCGGAGCACAACAGCAAATTCAGCAACCTGCAGCACAGCCTCATTGGATCAGACTTAGGGTACCTGCAGCACTGCAGCAACTGCAGCAGCCTGTACCCCAGCAACAACCTGCAGAACACGAGGAAGTGGACATTGAGAGTGATTCGAATGACGATCTGCACGAAGATTTCTTTAAGGGAGATTCAGGTTTGGACGGGGAGATCACAGAGGAAGATTCGGGCCCAGATGCCACGGAGGAAGATGCGGATGGAGTCCCTATGTAATTTCTTCCAAGATTACGAAGGATAAGCGTGATGTTAAACAAGGGATTTCCGGCAAAATACCCACCAAAAAGGACCTAGACAAACGATTACAGCTGGCCGTCGGTCTTCGGTCCTCGCGAGAGGCTCGGAGTCTCTACAATTCTCATCACGACGCCGCCATGGCAGTCGCCTCCCCGCATCGCCCCCCCTTCGACAACATGCCGACCGAGATCATCGCACTGATCCTGGGCTTCCTGCTAGCCACGCCGTCAGAGAATGGCGAGACATGCCCCATCACTTACAACCAGCTGACCGCCTCGCTTTGACATAAGAGCGGATATACTCGTTGACAGAAT
>NW_027041824.1:214561-215497 GCF_033297395.1 Canariomyces notabilis
TTACCAAGATGAAGAACTGTCTGCGAGCCTTCCGAAGCGGCTAAGAACCTTTGACACCGCCTCCAATGGCGGCATTTACCCAACCACGATGCGTACTCTCCACTTGTGCATGGAGAGTACACAATCGCCTGCATGTGTTCTTGAAGGTAGGAATTACTCGTAGAGCAGCCCCATCATGGAGTACGCTATGTAGAGGAAGGTAAGCATGTGATCCAGCGTCGGGCTTGCTGTCGGCGGAAGGTCGGCCTGATCGGGGCTCAATATGAGCTGTCTGTTCTCGACTTCGTCGATATAGAGTTGGGTTGACGTAGAGGGTCTGACGAATCCATCAGATAGCTTTTGGCAACAGGTGGCGTGAGAAAAAAAGAAAAGAGTAGAGGCCTGGACAAGTTGATGACCGAATGTCAACGAATCGGATGTAGTTAGCGCGCCAAGGCCCTTTAGGCTTCGTGCCTCCGGGTGAAATAAGTTCCATCCGTCCATCCATCTGCGGGCATAACCCCGCCTTTTGCTTTCTCCTCGATGCTTAATTGTAATGGTGCCCAATTTTACCTCGTAAGCAGAGAGATCCAAACCCGGCCAGATTTCCCATTACACTTGAGCTTATAAAGTTCAGTAGAGTCCGGTGTTCAAAATGGGGGCATGTGCGTCTAGAGAACGCCCTTCCTGGATTCATGACAATTTTGAGGTAAGATCCATATTACGCTGCTGTTGCTAAGGCGTCAGGTTTTCGATCTAACACAATAAATAGAAAGTATGTTTTAGCTAAGTATCGGAAGGTCCCTCTTACGTTAATCATACGTTGGAGGTATTGCGAATGGGCTATGGCCTAATAAAACCCGCTGACCTTCGCGTGTGTAATGGTATAGGGTGTAAGTGGATGCCTCTGAAATGGATGAGATGGTGATGATTGCTGACCCTGGTGTGTGTGGTGGT
>NW_027041824.1:216098-217614 GCF_033297395.1 Canariomyces notabilis
ATGAGATGGTGATGATTGCTGACCTTGGTGTGTGTGGTGGTGTAGCCTGTAAGTGTAGATTTCGCTGCGGAAGTAAGCGGAGAATTACGACGACATGCCCCCGATGACGCCGTCTCATTCCACTCAAGGAACAGCTTGCCAATCTTCGTCTTATTGCGCAAGTGGCTTCAGAACTGCGTTAAAAATCACCCCAGCTGCAATCAACAACCGACGTTTTGGCCGAAGAGGGTTATTTACGTTGGTGACCCCCAAAAATTGACTCTCGTTGAAGGGCTCGGTGGAGGGGAGGACTACCTTGTGCTCTCGCACTGCTGGGGCCGCCCAACGGCAGAAGAGAAGAAGCAGTTCTGCACTACCAGCGAAAACTACGGACCTCGAAAACGGGGCTTCAGCTACGACGAGCTGCCGAAGACATTTCAAGACGCAGTTCAGGTGACTCGAGCGTTGCAGAAGCAGTACCTCTGGATCGACGCTCTCTGTATCATACAGGAGGGACCCGACTGCGACTGGGAGAGCGAAGCTAAGGTCATGGCAGATATCTTTGCCGGCGCCTACTGCACCATTGCCGCGAGTTCAGCAACTGGCTGGGGAGATGGGTTCCTGGAGTTACAGTCGGATCCTCCGGACATTGGAGCACAAGACACTCCAAGCACACCGACTGGGTGTACGTGTGATTTCTACAAAGATGTAGATGAGGGTGCCCTTATGAAGAGGGCTTGGGTACTGCAGGAACGGGTGCTTTCCCGTCGGATCATCCATTTTACCGCGGCGCACACATACTGCGAGTGTGGAGACGGAGTGCTGTGTGAACAGCTGACAAAACTGACCCCGTAAGTCCACAGAATTAAACATCACGTGTGCTACGAAGTCTCATCTCTCTCTAGGCCATATGGAAAAAAATACTTCATCCTCGATCCCAGCTTTCCGAGTAGACTCCGCGAGAGCGGGTATATACGAACCGTCGAGTTCATCCAATTCCTCTTTGAGAGATATTCAACATCCGGCCTTAGCTATGCAACCGACAGGGATGTTGCGATTCACAGCCTGGTCAAGCATATGGGACAAGTACTAGGGACTGACGGCAGATACGGCATCTTCCGTTGCTTCTTTGGTCACCTTCTCCTGTGGAGGCGAACTACTGAGAACAAGACACCCCAAATCGACTACAAGAGATTTGTACCGTCGTGGTCTTGGATGGCATATCCCGGAGGCATCAGTTTTATCTGCGAAGCGAGGAGGCGTCTAAAGGTTGCCCGCCTCAAGGACCTTAACTTTACCGACGAGGGAAAGGCGCTAAACGTCCAAGTGAGGAAGTTTGGTGGAAATTGCCGGATGGAAGACAAAGGGGAAATACATGCTATTGTCCACAGCACGGAGCAAGTAGGCTCTTTATGGTTTGATACAGCAGATCAGCCACGGCTCGAAGATTGTAACTGTGTTGTTGTTAGCATGCTTCAGGACGAGAAGGAAGACGCTTGGAAGACTTACCACGTTCTTGTTATTCAGGAGAAAGCAG
>NW_027041824.1:217624-222908 GCF_033297395.1 Canariomyces notabilis
ATGAGATGGTGATGATTGCTGACCTTGGTGTGTGTGGTGGTGTAGCGGGTAAGTGGATGCCTCTGAAATGGATGGGATGGTGATGATTGCTGACCTTGGTGTGTGTGGTGGTGTAGCCTGTAAGTGGTGATTTCGCCGCGGAAGTAAGCCGAGAATTACGACGACATGCCCCCGATGATGCCGTCTCATTCCTCTCAAGGAACAACCCGCCAATCTCCCCCTTATTGCGCAAGTGGCTTCAAAACTGCTTTAAAAATCACCCCAAGTGCAACCAACGACCAAAGTTTTGGCCGAAGAGGGTTATATACGTTGGTGACCCCCAAAAATTGACTCTCGTTGAAGGGCGAGGTGGGGAGGAGGACTACCTTGTGCTCTCGCACTGCTGGGGCCGCCCAACGGCAGAAGAGAAGAACCAGTTCTGCACTACCAGCGAAAACTACGGACCTCGGAAACGGGGCTTCAGCTACGACGAGCTGCCGAAGACATTTCAAGACGCAGTTCTGGTGACTCGAGCGTTGCAGAAGCAGTACCTCTGGATCGACGCTCTCTGTATCATACAGGAGGGACCCGACTGCGATTGGGAGAGCGAAGCTAAGGTCATGGCAGATATCTTTGCCGGCGCCTACTGCACCATTGCCGCGAGTTCAGCAACTGGCTGGGGAGATGGGTTCCTGGAGTTACAGTCGGATCCTCCGGACATTGGAGCACAAGGCACTCCAAGCACACCGACTGGGTATACGTGTGATTTCGACAAAGATGTAGATGAGGGTGCCCTTATGAAGAGGGCTTGGGTACTACAGGAACGGGTGCTTTCCCGTCGGATCATCCATTTTACCGCGGCGCACACATACTGCGAGTGTGGAGACGGAGTGCTGTGTGAACAGCTGACAAAACTGACCCCGTAAGTCCACAGAATTAAACATCACGTGTGCTACGAAGTCTCATCTCTCTCTAGGCCATATGGAAAAAAATACTTCATCCTCGATCCCAGCTTTCCGAGTAGACTCCGCGAGAGCGGGTATATACGAACCGTCGAGTTCATCCAATTCCTCTTTGAGAGATATTCAACATCCGGCCTTAGCTATGCAACCGACAGGGATGTTGCGATTCACAGCCTGGTCAAGCATATGGGACAAGTACTAGGGACTGACGGCAGATACGGCATCTTCCGTTGCTTCTTTGGTCACCTTCTCCTGTGGAGGCGAACTACTGAGAACAAGACACCCCAAATCGACTACAAGAGATTTGTACCGTCGTGGTCTTGGATGGCATATCCCGGAGGCATCAGTTTTATCTGCGAAGCGAGGAGGCGTCTAAAGGTTGCCCGCCTCGAGGACCTTGACTTTACCGACGAGGGAAAGGCGCTGAACGTCCAAGTGAGGAAGTTTGGTGGAAATTGCCGGATGGAAGACAAAGGGGAAATACATGCTATTGTCCACGGCACGGAGCAAGTAGGCTCTTTATGGTTTGATACAGCAGATCAGCCACGGCTCGAAGATTGTAACTGTGTTGTTGTTAGCATGCTTCAGGACGAGAAGGAAGACGCTTGGAAGACTTACCACGTTCTTGTTATTCAGGAGAAAGCAGCGGGCGGGGGATACAAAAGGCTAGGTGTTGCAGAGGTGCAGGCACAGTATGTCTCCAGCGATTGCGTTGCCGGCACACTTCGGTGAGGTTCTTCTCTCTTTCGGCTTGACATTTCCTAACCAGACCACGATGAATCGAGTTCGTCTTAGTTGAGAAATTTCAGTTTGTTCATAATTTCTACCTTCGTACGTAAGTGAAGCCATCAAACCAAAGAAAGAGCCGGTCCACGATATTTTAGATCATACAGATCCCCAAACCTGCTCCGTCCCCTCGTGTACCGTCAATATACAACTTCTGAAACAACTAACTATGCTATATACGATCACTGGGTCCCCTGAGGGCTCGCTGCTCCCAGTTCCCTAAGCAGATGACCCCATTCACCCCCGCAGCCTACACCCCCGCAGCCTAACACCATGGACCCTCTCTATGTGATTCTTGAAATGGTCCAAGTGTTTGAACTCGAGACCCTCCCTTCTACACTTAGGGTGATTACACAGTATCTGCTTCGCGCTGTCCAGTTGCCTCGCATGATTCCTATTGAAGTGGTCGTACATCACTGCAGGCCGACAATACTTAAACGTCCTTTCCTCATAGGATAGGGTCTCGTCCCCGATACAGCGTGGGCATTGCTTCTTGTCCAGTAGAAGGGGAAAGGGGTCCAACTTAGGAGACGATTCCTTTACGGCAAAGTCCATCCGCGCCCTTGATTGGACGCGGTTTCGCTTCACAGTCTCCCGTTTGCTGCATAGGGTAACCATTAGCTCAGCCGCTTTGATACGGAGTTCGAGTAGCTCCGCGGAAGTGAGATTGTCCGGTTGGCTACAGAGGATCTTCGCGAGCTGGGCGCGCTCGGGTATATGTAGGTCGATAGCAGGCTCGACGTATTCATCCTCTTCCTCGTCTCCGTTAGCTTCCATGTCCCAGGTCGGGCGGTGGTGAAAGTAATTTTCCCGGTAAGCTCGCCGGAAGGCATTCTTCCGCTGTGCCTCCTTAGTGGCGATTAATCTAGTGAGTTCCCGTACCCGTTCCTCGTTTTCTGTCCCTTTGATCCGGTATTGGCCGCCCTTGAGTCGCGCCCTCTCGGTCTCTAGCGCGACAATCTCTGGATCGGGTGGCAACATCTCCCAGACCTCATCGGGGACCATATCCTTGCGCGCACGAGGGTCGCGCATATGGCCTATGTGCGAGAGCATTGCAAGAAGGCTATCCTCGGTCGGCTCGGCCAGGAATGCGTTTTGGAGGTGGAAGCTGACCTTCTCATTGATGTATGCACTGTTGAAGGTAGCCCACCTGGGGTCATGGCGCATCATCTGATCGCGGACGGCATCAGAGGCGTTGCCTGTTACTACTGTTAGGGGGAGCTTTCACTGGAGGTACAATGTTAGACGTACCGTTGGCTGCATTTGCCGCTCCTCTACGCCAGGCCTTTGGTTCGATTGCCTTCTCAAATCCAGCATCAAGCGATTGGCGTGCCATGTCGTCTCTTAGCTTGTGGTAGGGAAGTGGCTGATATTGGGGGCAACTGGGGTCTTCGAGTCCACCTTCCAAAACGGAGTCATCGAATTGGCGGAAAACGGGCCGCTTAAGCCATTCTTCTTTCCAGCGGAAGGGCGTGCATTTTACTGGTCCCCGGTTTTTGGCCTGAAATACTTCTCTAACGCTTGTGAACTTCGACGCAGCAAACGCACCATCGTATACAGCCAGGCTAACGATGACAGTAATGAAACAGAAGATCAACCTCCTTGTAGGAGTGAAAAAGAAGATGGTCCTAAAGGAGATAACGTTAGGTTCGAGACGCTAACAGACGTGGGGCTTACTTACGGCTTCGGTTTGTTGTCTGCACCTTTGTGATGTATAAACTTGATAGACATGGCTAGAACGTCCTCTCCAGTCTCCGGGTGCTTCACGACCATAAGTAGGATATCCTCATAGCAAAGCGCTTTTGGACGTCCGCGGTTTGCAGTTTCCTGTAAGATCAGGTTCTCCAGAAGCCTAGAGTCCTCATCAATTCCCTCATCCTCGTTGTTGGAGTGCCCACCGATAGCCTCGCAGGGGAAAATTTCGTCCAGGCACCCGTCTTTTCTGCTCTTTTTCTCGCCATCAACAAACTCAGCTGGTCGAGCCCCCGTGAACGCGAGACCTTGGTTGCACCCCAATAGCTGGACACGATGTCTCTCGTTGGGGAAGACGCCAGTATCGTATTTGATGTTGAAGGTCAACATAACCAGCAAGGTATTCGAGTCGGCAACGTCCTTGCCATGGATGCAGGGCGCCCGTAACTTATAACGACGTACTAAGACAGTATCGTGCCACTGTATTAAGGTAGATTAGTAGATGAACAATATATAGAAAGCCACTAGTAGAGACGCACCTTCTTGATCTCCCTGGTGTCTTGCTTAACCATATCACGGCGAGTGACAGTTGCATATAGCTGCTTAAATTGGCGGAAGTATTCCCACGAAGTCCCTTGAGACTGGATTTTGCCAGTTTGACATAGGTATTCAAGGAAATCCATTACCGTATCTCGGTCTACTTCCTTGATTACATCTTGCCAGGTTCCTGACCTCTCGGCAGCTTTGCAGTAGCTTTTATAGTTATTAGCGATATTGCTAGCTGGGCCGAAGTAAATTAATTCAATACCTCTTCCATTTTCGCAACAATCCGGAGATGTTGCTTTTGGTGCTGTCGGCATAGTTGGGCTTTAGGAGCTGGGTGTCCTTGAGCTGCTTGCGCAGAGTTGCACGCTGCTTGGCTGTGAGGGCCGCTGGTCGTTTTGTGGCCCTTTTCTGGGCTTCTTGCTGTGTAAAGCGCCGTACGAACTCAGCATCGTGATTCATGACTTCTACACGAAGGTGAAAAGGAGATTGCAGTCCTAAAGCTTGGCGATAGTGCTGAGTGCGGAGGACAACCGAATCTTGGGGATTGGGAATGTAGGCAGGTAGGAAGTGGAAGATCCTCTCTTTAATAGCGCGGCAGGACACCACTTGGCAAAAAGGATCCCTTGCTGCGCACCCTAAAGTACCTTAGGTTGTCGAGGAGCCACGGCGCTTAGATAGTCGCAGTAGGGTCGCAGCGTTAGTGGAGACTAAAAGGACTAACGTACTCCACATGCGAACGCTCCACACGGGCGAATGCTCCACAGAATCGCACCTTCGCAACTAAATCTTCGTTTATTCCCCTACAATCGCTCAAAACAATTGAAACTACTCAGACTCGCCTTCTTCGGACGTTTCTATACCTACCCGACAAGTGCGCGCATTATGCCCGGGCTCGCCGCACTTGCCACAACGCCGCGCTCGCGTCTCAGTCTTTGGTTTCCGACCACTACCCGCCTGCATTTCCTCCTTTATCTGCACCTCAATATCTCTCTGGCCTTGCAAATCCTGTGCATCTTGTATAGTAAGCGATCCTCCTTGTCGGAGTCATTGTTTTTTGGCCCTCCGGCGCTTGCTGAGTGCCTCATTTGCGGCTCGGAGGCATTGGTTCTCTGCCCTTAGCAATGCCAACTGATGCATGACCTTAGACGTCCCTTTCGCAAATATGTTAACCACCCTCAAAATCTCAGTTGGAGAGCTATTTTGATGCTGGGCAATTCGATTCTTGATGAGGGTGGACTGCAAGGAGGCTTCTGTTGGGTTGTTTGGGGTCTTGGAAACCCAGGTGTGGGCACTACTAGGCCGCGAGTTCGAGGGCGTTG
>NW_027041824.1:225013-226795 GCF_033297395.1 Canariomyces notabilis
ACCATTTCGATAGGAAGCATGTGCAGCAGCTAGGTGGCGTGAAGCAGATGTCGTGCTACCACCCTAAGTGCAAGCAGGAGGCGTTGGAGTTCAAGCACTTGAACCACTTCAAGAACCACGTAGAGAGGGTCCACGGTATCAGATTACGGGCGTGAGTGTATGTTATTTAAATTACCTCTATCAAGTTTCTAGAGCATATCATTATAATGGGCTTTGGCTTCCTCTCAGGACACGTTAATGTGATAATCACGTCGAGGATATTCGTGGTCGACCGGCAACGGAGAGCATCGCTCGCCACATCAAATGCCACAGCTGGATAATTGCTACCGGACTAACATTTCCCTCTGATCATTGTCCCCAATGTAATATGAAATAGACGGGCCACCGGTCTGCAATGATGGAAACAAGCATTTGAGTCCTAGTGGATTGACCTGCTCCGCCGGATAGGTGGTTTCTGACTAGGCGGTGAGGTAAAAGTAGAGAGGATAGCTAAGGTAAGTCAAGTAGGTAGTGTGAAAGCTGGTGAGTAGGAGACAAGTTGCAATAATAAGCCAACAAAGATTTATTGAGCAAGAGGAATATGGGTGGCTAATTTAGGTAGTCGGTGTACTAGGCGGTGTGCTAGGCGGTGTGCTAGGCGGTGTGCTAGGCGGTGGGCGGCAAAGAGTGCTTTATTGTAGGTTAATCAGGAAGGCGGTACAGTCACTAGCGCAATCGGCTTCCGCTTTTTACTCACTCTTCAATTGTCTGGAGTCTCCGGTTTGGACCTCTTGGCGCTTACATCGTGCCTGTTCCCACGGTCAAATGTTTAGCGCAGTCCAGCACAATGCATCTTTGCCCAGCTGACCTAAGCTGGGCAAGCTGCTGACTGTCAACATTCTTCAGATCAGGGCACATGTTTTCACGTAATGTAGTGTAGTTTTTTAAAAAAAAACGGAAAAAATAAAAAAATAAAAAAATAAAAACAAAAGTAATAAAAACAACGGGTGCTCTGCGCTCGTTGGCTTCCTAACCATTGGCTAATGAAGCGCCGAATGTACCAACTCAGGGCTGCCGCGACCAATAATGTGACTGCCAAGTCAAAACGCCAACCAATACCGACACAAATTCCTTGCATACATACTGTACAAGGGAGCAGCCGTCAAGGTCTCACAGATCATTGTCCATCGCACTTAGCTGATTGGTTGGCTCCGTCTCTGTGATGGCGATAGCCTGGCCCTGCACCCTCCTGGTAACGGAAATAGTCCGAGGCAATTTAAGCGTCAGCCACCCAGAGTTGGGACCTTGCTGCAACCTGCACGCCAACCTGTTGATGGAGTGTCAAGATAGCTTGAATGGTAGAATTGATATGTAGCTAACATTTGGACTGCCTTAGACCGTTTCCGTATAGGGGAAGTTACAAAGTGATCTTGGGCCGGATTAGCTGAGGGCCGCCTAACTGATTGACCGTGGTGGTTTGGAGCTTGGTAAGTTAGGTGGTATTTGAGCAGTCAGTGAAAAATACGTGTAAAGACAGCTAGGTTAAGTAGGCGGTGTAAAGGCGGTGGGCAGGAGACAGTTACAGTCAAAAACCAACAAGGAAGGCGGTGCGAAGGCGGTGAGCAAGAATACTCAGGATGGCTAATCTAGGTAGGCGGTGTGCTAGGCGGTGGGTTGGAAGAGTAGACTAATCAGGAAGGCGGTGATTGTCCTTCAATGTCTGACGTATCTTGCGAATTCGGCAGTGTCCTTCGTGCTTGCCCGTGCCATGCCCCACTTCTATTGGGGATTCACGCCTTGGAA
>NW_027041824.1:229625-230346 GCF_033297395.1 Canariomyces notabilis
TCTGACCCGGACGCAACGAGCTTCGAGTCGGGTGAGAACGTGACGGAGCTGACCAAACCGCTATGCCCCGCGAGCGTCTGCATGCATGTGCCCGTCGCTGCATCCCACATCTTGACGGTCTTGTCGTCTGACCCGGACGCAACGAGCTTCGAGTTGGGTGAGAACGCGACGGACCAGACCGGACCGCTATGCCCCTCGAGCGTCTGTGTGCATGCATTCCAATCTTCTTCTACAACCGGCCCGGCAGTAATCCACCTCATTTCCCTCTTGTACAGATTTCGTGTCATGCTTCTGGCAGGGCTGAACGCAAGTGCTGAAGCGTATACCTGAAGTGGATAGTTTTCAACTAGCTGACTGCAGTATTGAACAAATCGGCGCATGTCATAAACCAGCCTTGGTAACTGTGATGCAACGTTCTTTTGCTAAGTGATGTTAGAAGCGCTAAGTGAAAGGATAAATATCACCAGGTAGAACCAACCTGAAGAATGCTCTCGAGCTTTGCCATTGACAATACTCCCTGCGACATGGTCCTGCAAAGTGCGAGAGCTTCGAGCCAGTGGAGATAGTGCTGCCTCAGAAAGTCATCGATGACACCGCCATCCTGGAACACATCTTGGTGATTGGTATTCTTGCGTGACTGCCAATCGTAGAGATGATCAATCCAGTAGACACAAGCATACCGTACTGCAGCCAGCGGGTCTGGGTCGAATAGTTTGGGGTC
>NW_027041824.1:233201-240718 GCF_033297395.1 Canariomyces notabilis
TCGGTGCAGGTCGATGCAATTGGTGAAGTCTGCATTAGCCCGCTCTGAGGTGGCTGCGCTGCGGCTATGCCAATTGGCTGTTGCGACGTGATGTGGCATTGTGCTACTGCTGCTTCTATCGCTGACACCCTTGGCTTCCGTTGCTGATGAACGCCGTCTCGCTTTGTGGAGGCTACAATCTCACACACAATGAGGCTTCAATCGTCAGGAAGTGGGTGGAGAGGTGGTTTAGATGAATTTGAGTCCCGGTGCCTATGATTTCTTAGTTCAATAGCTCGGCCCCCTACATGATGAGGTACTGAACAAGAATGGAGCGGGAGTCACGAGTGTGCTGTAGTGCGAAAATTGAGATGCCGGGGCGCAGGTGAGGATTACCAGTGACTGCTTTGAGTCTTATTCTAAGGTAACTGCGTGGATAAGTGGCCCTTGAAAACGAGTTGAAGATTCACTGTTTCGGAGTTTGGGCAAGGACTAAACTTAACAGATACAGGGATTTCAATGCTGCGGCGTCTTTGGCAACCAGAATAAACGGGGGACCCTAACCCTGTTTCGAAAACCGGGTCATACTCGCGCTCTTATGCCGAACAAGTGCTACGCTTTCTTTTTATTTTCATTTTTGCGCTTACTACCCTAATTAGACAAGTCTTTCTAGTCTTTCTCACTAGTTATACCAATATTTACATTGAATCTCAAACCCAACCAGAAACGAAACAGAGCCAGCACCAGCCTACGACGCCGCCTTCCTTATGATATCCGCCGGCAACAGGTCGGCAGTCTTCGGGACGAAGTCGGGCGCCGTGTCTGGATCATCGTGAATAATAACCTCTGCAAAGGGTATGTAGTTAGCGACCAGTACATAGTATGTTGTGGTGAGTGAGTGAGTGAGTGATATAAAAAGGGGGGGTGGAGGATTTCCGTTCAACTCACTCTTCACGCCCCACCCGTTGAAGGTGCCGACGACAGCGTCGTCGTCGTTGTTGGCTTCACCGGTGGAGTTGAGGCCGCGCTTGCTGTTCGGCGCGGGCGTGGGGCCCGAGAAGATGACGGAGCAGCTCTGAAACCGGGGCACGGTCAGCCCCATGGCGAAGTTGCGCCGGAGGAAGTAGCCGCCGTACTCCCCGGCCGCGTTGGGTCCATAGAAGGCCAACGTGATGTCCTTGGCCTTCGGGATCTGGAACGGGTACAGGGCAAGGCGCTGCCACGCGCCGTTGAACCAGCCTGGGTTCGTGCCGCCGGCTGCCCTCTGGATACTCGTCTTGCCGGCCGAGCCCCAGGCCTGCCAGTTGGGTGTCGCCGTCGGGTCATCGAAGTAGGCCACGTTGGTCCTTACGTCGGCGACTAGGCCGTTGCAGCTGCCCTGTAGCGACTGCTGCCACGTCGGCACGCACAGCGTCGATGACGGCCGTGGGGCCTGTGGCTAGTGTGCCGAAGAAGCTGCCGCCCTCCTCGGACGAGGCTGTCGGAAACTCGTCGCAGCTGAGAAAGTTGATGGTATCGCCGGCGTCGAGGCCAAGATTCGCCGACAGGAGGTAGTTGTCGACGGCGCAGTAGCTGGTGCCAAAGCTGGATTCGGGCACTGTGCAAGCGAAGTCGCGGCGCGCGTTCTGGCCAGCCGGCTCCCAGGTCAACGTTATTGGGCCGCTGTTGGAGAGCTGCCGCGCGTCGAAGAAGTTCTGCACGTTGCGCGCGATCCCCAGGTCTGTCGCCTGCTGTCCCGGCTGGTAGCCTAAGAGCTGCGTGTCCGAGAAGGCGTCCGCGCTGTACCGCAGGTAGGGTAGCACCCAGCCGCATGTGTTGGACGTCGCGCGCTTTTCGTTGCCGCTGTCGGAGGAGCACGAGTCCGGCAGGCAGGTGAGCGTCCCCAGCGAGAAGTCGGGGCTCTGGCCGTTGTCGGTCGTCTCGAGGGCGGCACCGGCCCGACGTTTATCCAGGGCGCGGCGCGGCAGGTGACGTTAATCATCTCATCGCCCGAGGTCCAGAGAACGTCCCCGTCCATGCCAATGATGCGCGCTCGGGCGAAGATGGTCTCGATGTCGCCGAGCTCGCTGCCATCGGCGTCGCTGTTGAGGATCCCGCGCTCCTGACCCTCCCCATCCACACCGACGACCTTGAGCTCCGGGCTAAGGGAGCGGCCGGCGAGAAGCGGCACGTCGCGCTTGAAGGTGGTAGAAAGTACGTCGCCGTTGGAGTACAGCGTGATGGTCTTGGGGGTCGAAAACAGGTTGTGCGACTGCCCGTTCCAGGTGTATCCGACGATGGTGGCCCAGCCGCCGTAGCAGATATTGTACAGCAAGTATACGCCGTAGTTGTAGACGACCTCAGCACTGCCGGTGCTGCTGGAGATGGTGCCGGTCGCGTCGGCGTGGAAGCGCAGAGTGTTGTTGACGTAGCCGACCACCTGGGCATCGAACAGGGTGACGCCGAAGGCGGAGCCGCCGCCGATCTGGATGCCCAGGTGGGCCTCGGGTGTGACGTTGATGTCGAGGTCGACATAGGCCGGGACGGCGGCCTGGAACTCGGGCGCCAGGCCGGACGCGACCGGCTCGGCGGTGTCACCGACCAGGCCCTGCAGCACAGGGGCGGCCGCGCCGTCGTCGGGCCAGTATATTTCGGCCTGCTCGAAGGTATAGCGCGCGCCGGCCTGCATAGTGCCGCTGATCTGCACGACGCAGATGGTCTGCCCCCACACGTCGAGCGTGGGCCCGACGGCAGCGAGCCCCTTGATGGCCAGGCCTGGATACGACAGGGTCGGGAGAAGCTTGGCGCGCGGGCTGCGGTACTCGAGGCGGGCGCCGTCGGTGACGGTCAGGCCCAGGTACATGTACGGCTGCATGGCGAAGTATGCGTACGTGGCGGTGGGCACGACGCCGCCTAGGGCACCCGAGCAGTAGTAGGCGTAGGTGGCATCCATAGCGGCCTCAGCGTCCAGGTAGATGCTCATGTGCGCGTTGGTGCGCGAGCAGCCGACGAAGGCGCGGTTCAGCAGGACGCTCTTCTGCACTGCCATAGTCAGAAAGCCCGCGTTGCTCTTCCCGACCGTCGTGATCTTGGAGAGCCAGTTGATGAAGGAGCTGAACCAGCGCTTGGCTCGCGGCGACTCGGATGTCACCTCGTTGTCGCGCTTGTCGAGCCGCGTGACGGCGCCCGACACCATGTCGGCCTGCCGCCGGCGCATGCGGTCGTGCGACGACTTGGCCCGGCTCACCTTATGCCGCCACTCATGATACGCGAGAGACTGTCCGGTCTGCAGCTCGCGGCGGGCCTTGGCCGGCGTGTCGGTCACGTCGGTCCAGTAGTCGAGCATGTTGGTGAAATCGTCGCCGTAGGCGTCTCCGCCCGGCGACGACTGCCCGTCGTTGCTGCCGTAGTCGTCCTAATACGCCTACAGGATGTCGGCCCCTGTCTCCTCGTCCGGGCTCGCCTAGAGGCGACGGGTTGACCGGCCAGTTGCCGTTGTAGTCCTCGGGCGGGTCGCAGCAGTACGACCAGTTCGGGTCTCGGTTGGGCAGCGGCTGGTACGCGGAGCAGTCCACGCCGCCCAGGCTGTCTATGTCCTTGTACGGGTTGGGCGGGTCTAGCGCGGTCGTGTACCGCACTATCGTCGCCGGGCACACCGTGGGCGTGCAAGTCTTCTGGGGATTGAACGTGGTCCCGATGTCGAACGTCCAGCTGCAGTTCTGCGGCACGTCGGTTGTCCGGGCAGCAGTACGCCTGCTCGTACAACACGTACGAGTCGTGCGCGCCGACCGACACGGAGCACAGCTGGCCAGTGCCGTCGTCGTAGCGGCTTGTCATGATCTTGAAACCCGACGGGCAGGTAAGTGTGCCGTCCGTGGGCCCTTGGCAGCCAGTCCAGTGGCACCCAGCATTGAAGCTACTCCTTCTAATGTGCTCTTGAGAAGGCTAAGGGCCTCGAGCCAGTGAAGATACTTCTCGCATAGAAAGGTATCGATTGATCCGCCATCCTAGAGATCCCTGTTCACGTTCTTGGGGTTACGTTTACGCAGATGGTCGATCCAGTAACACACGAGTACCGTACTGCGGCTAGCGTATCTGGGTCGGGTATTCTGACTCTGTCGATGGGGAATCCAGGAATGCCAAGACTGTAGATGTCACGTCGCAATGTTTCCCGCACTTGACGATGTCTTGTCCTTGGCCGCCTTGTCCGCGTTCGCCGGCTCGATGAGGTACCTGACAATGTCTTCCCGTCCGGTTCTAGCAGCCCAGTGCAGCGGCGTCTCGTCATTGTTGTCCTTGGCCTCCTTGTCCGCGTTCACCTGCTCGATGAGGTACCTGACGATGTCTTCATGCCCGTTGGCAGCAGCCCAGTGCAGCGGTGTCTCGCCATCGTTGTCCTTGGCCTCCTTGTTCGCGTTCGCCTGCTCGATGAGGTACCTGACAATGTCTTCATGCCCTTTGGCAGCAGCCCAGTGCAGCGGCGTCATGCCATTGTTGTCCTTGGCCTCCTTGTTCGCGTTCGCCTGCTCGATGAGGTACTTGACAATGTCTTCCCGTCCGGTTCTAGCAGCCCAGTGTAGCGGTGTCTCGCCATCGTTGTCCTTGGCCTCCTTGTTCGCGTTCGCCTGCTTGATGAGGTATTTGACAATAGCTTCATGCCCGTTGGCAGCAGCCCAGTGCAGCGGCGTCCCGCCATTGTTGTCTTTGGCCTCCTTGTCCGCGTTCGCCTGCTCGATGAGGTATTTCACAATAGTTTCATGCCCGTTGGCAGCAGCCCAGTGCAGCGACGTCCCGCCATTGTTGTCCTTGGCCTCCTTGTCCGCTTTCGCCTTCTCGATGAGGTACCTGACCGAGACTTCATGCCCTTTGGTAGCGGCATAGTGCAACGGCGTCCGACTATACCTGTCTTTCACGTCCTTATCACTCTTCATTCCGATGAGTGCCTTGACGACATCCTCTGTCGCAATAGTTTCACCCTCCGTAGCAGTATTTTCCTCTGCTATCACCGCCAAATGCAGGGCAGTTCTGCCATTGTGGTCGCGCAAGTTTATGTTCACATATTCCAAATGCTTGTCTATGCCTCCTCGTTGACGGAATGCAGCCCAATGCAGCGGAGTGTATCCTAGACCATCCACGGCGTCTATGTCCGCCCCTGCTTCAATCAGTGATCGCATTGCCTCGCAGCTGCCATGGATCGCTGCATTGTGTAATGGCGCTATTCCATCGACATCTCGTATGTTGATCTCCGCGCCTTTCCGTAGGAGATCGTGTATGATCGAAGCGCCGTCTTGCCGGCAAGCAGCATAATGTAATGGTGTTTGCCCACGGATGTCCTGTGCGTTGACCTCAACTCCGTTGGTTAGAAGTTTTTGCACAACCCGGGAGGTTGACTTTCTGACTGCGTAGTGGAGTGGTGTCCAGTCCAGGATATCTTTCTCGTTCACCTTACCATTGCTTTCCTTGATCGCTCCTTCAATATCCCACCATCTGTCGTGTTGAGCCGCCGCCATGTGAAGTTCTGTGAACTTGAGGACCGTGTCTTTGCCTTTTGGAGGATTGGAGTCTTCAACCAACTCACATACCCAAGAACGGCCCTGCATGTCGTACAACCCCATAATGCCCCTTAACACATCTTTTACACTGCCCCCTTGCAGCTCCTTCAAAATGTCGGTCTTCAACTCCTCTAGGTCCTGGATGTCATTCTCCTCAAACAGTTGGGCTTTCCTTAGCCCGATCGCATTGGTGACAGCCCTCAGATATTCCATTAAGAGGGCAGTGGCCTTGGTGGTAATGTCGTCTTGCCCTGGGAACGTCTTCGCGTTTCGGAAAAGCCACAGGTATGCATCCCCAGCCTTCTTCCAGCGCCCCAACAGCTCGTGTGGCTTCGCCTTTGCACGCGCCCATTCGATGATGGCATCGGCTCGTGGTAGTCTGTTCTCCATGCTCAGTGGTGGAATGACGCATAGGTAGACATCTTCCAGACTTCCAAGCCCGGTGTTTTGGATGTCTTGGACCATTTTGGAAAGCTGGGCATTGTGCAATGCAAACGACTTCCACGCCGAATCGCCACTCACACCGTCTTTCTCAGTGGGTCGTACATCTGCCCCGTCTTTCATCGGCTTCCCCATCGTCTTTGCCGCGGACCACATGAAAGCGGTGAACATGTGTTGGCCGTACAATGTCTTCAAAGAACTGTATGATTCGACGGCCAGGGGGGCGTCCCTACGCGGGGATTCTGGGGACTTCCGCTTGTACTAGTAGATAACATCCGAAGGGTTAGCCCTGGCATTGGACGCAAATCCGACAACTCGATGGCTCTCGACCTCCATTATCCTGTCGTTAGTTTCCGGTTCGTTAACTTCGATGACTCTGGCAGCACCATCAGGCATCCACCACCGAAGATCTCTATACAGAGCCGCCGTATGTGAGCCTAGAAGTCGGAGGCTAGGTTTTGCTAGCGTTCCCTTGGTCCGCAACCACGCGTCGTCCTTGGCAATCTCATTCTGCTCTTCTTCCTTGCTTTCAACGCTGTTTTCCTGTTTGTGGACGAAATAAAGCCACAACGAAAGCACAGCTTCAAGCTCGTCAGAAAAGATTTTCCAGCGTCCATTTGCTTGTGCCTCTACCCGAAAGGCGATTGACTCAAACCCAGGCACGTCCGGAGACTTGAAAGCCGAAAGAGACCAGGCGAGCTTCTTGTCCGCAGAGCTAGGACCAATCAGGACATCCATTGCCACCTCGATCGCGCGAGCTAAAGCGATGGCCTCTGCGGATGCTGGCCCGGGCCAGCATCCGCGCGAAAGAGCTACGGCTTCCCTGAACTGAGATAGCGATGCTAGTACCGCAAGCAAACAACTTGTCTCTCTTATCTAAGCATAAACGAAATCAGCCAGGTCGTAACCATGGGATGCCTAATATCTTCCCTACTCTGTGCAGCGGACTGGAGCTGTTGGTTTGTCTGTGCCCCAATCCCGAGAATTGAAGGACTGAAATAAGCTGGCCCCTTTCAATATCGCTCTCACACCTTATTAATTCTCCTTCGCACCGCCGATAACAGCTTTCTGTGCCATCTGCTTCCCAACCCGCCAATTGTTTTTGTCACCTCCCGTCTCGCCATCCAACTTCTAACGCGAGTAACCCTGTACTCTAAAGACAGTCAAGATGAATGGCCTACCCAAGGACGATGCAACTGCCCTGCTAACTGAGTTTACTCGGGAACGACTCGGGAAAGCTTTGTCAGAAATGTCTTTGTCTCCACTGAGTACGTCCTTCTACAGAAATAACGTACGCAAGGCTGAGCATAACGTTATGCTATCAACTAACTGGCCACTCATACGGACAGAAAGAGCCAGTACATTCATGGAAGATGAGTCGGAAAGGTGAGATTTGTCGCTGCCCCTTGCATCCTCAAAAGCAAAGAGGTGGGAGAAAAGAGCACAGTCCAATCAATATTCTACCGACATATTATACTATATGCTAAGAGTTAAGAGAAGGGATAGTTGCCTAAGTTGTTCCGGATTTCCCGAATGTCATCGCTGAGTTGAATTCCCTGCTTGCAA
>NW_027041824.1:241330-246187 GCF_033297395.1 Canariomyces notabilis
TCGGCCCGGCCTTGAAGCGCCTTGATTGCTGCCTCTCGGACATACCCGTCGTCATCCTCAAGCCGTGTTGCAATGCTTTGCAGTATGGTGTCCGGCAACTCCTTTTGCTGTTGTCTCAAGATACGCAAGATAGCAATACATAGGCGACCAGAGATACAGTCATTCAGCCAGAGAGACGTGAGGTCTATGACACTGGATGGCACTGTTGTCCGTGTGGACAGCGATTTCAGGAGAATCAGTCTTGCATCTTCAGACGCTCGTTCCAATGCATTGGCCAGAACCAGCTCTGGACACTCCATTTCACGGGTTAACCAGGAGTTTTGCGTGAAGCCGCATTCGAACAACAGCCACTGTTCCAATTGTTTTTCTAGCTTCGCTCGAAGGTCCCTGAAAGTCGACTCCTTCCGCTGGATTTCGCTTAGGCAATGCATGACCAGGCGCTGATGCGTAGGACCCAGGAGGTCGCGCGGTTCTGCCTCAATCGCCTGGAAGAAGCCGAGTGCCTCCCCGTCATCATCAAGCAAGCCAGCAACAAAGCGCCAGAAGATATCGTAGCGAGGATCGTATTTGTGCTTTTGAAGAAACCTGATAGGTTTCATGTTCTCAATCTGACCACCACTGAGAGTCAGACATTTGACCGGGCTTTCAAGTTTCCATTGCCGGACGAAATACCGCGCCGCAAAATATTCTTGGTAGGTCAAGTGCAAGAAGTGGTAAGATCGATTGTGGTATTTCGACAAGGGATCTGATGTCCTGAGGAAAGAGAGGCGTGGGAGTATTTTGTCGAGTAAGAAAGGGGGTTTGAGAAGTGTGGTTATATCGTTTCGGTGTCTCGACTCGAAGTCTATCACATCGTTATACAGTCCAGTAAAGGCAAGACCTTCCAGGAAACAGATCTCATCCTCGGCGAGTTTCTCAATCTCATGCCGATCGGAACGATGTATTAGGAATTTAGTCACGGGCTCCCCCCCATCTGTTTTTTCCAATTGCACAATATCTTTCTTCCACAAGGTATGCTCGATAGCTCGGTAAATGGCGGTCATGGTATCCAGCTCTATGCCGGAATCGAGTCTTTCATCCCAAATGAAGCATAGCGCGTCCAACTGAACCGGTATTCGCACAAGATCCAGAAGGAGCACATGCCCCTGAAGGAAAGAATGAATCTCGTTGGCCTTTTCCGGAACAATCCGTTCGAGATACTCGCTAATTTGGTCTGGGTAAAACCCAATCGTCTCCAGTTCGATGTCGATACCACGTAGGCCAGTTGGTAATGTACCAGATGGTCGGGACATGATAATGACGTTTGGCTGATCCAACAGCTCCTTGAGGAAGCGGAACATGTCGCTTCCGTCGCTCAAGTCCTGGGATATTTCGTCCAGGCCGTCGAGGATGAACAGAGTTCGACGACTCTTGGTCTCGTCCAATGTATTCGACAATGCCTCAGCGAGGTCCGGTCTCTGGTTCGGCAAAGAAAAATATTCATGCCTGAAAAGGTCGAGAAAGCTGTATCCGGCCATCTGGCGTCTTTCGTCAAGCTTCAGATGCCGCAGAGGCACCCAAAGTACGCGGTCGAACAACTCGTTCCATTGACTCCATGTGCGACGGATGAATTCATAGACAATCTTCTTGCATAAGGTAGTCTTCCCCACGCCGGCACGTCCTCGAATCAAGATCCGCCTGGGTTGCACCACATCATCGCCTCTTTTGCGTGGATTGAAGAGTGACGGCAACTCGACCTGGATGTTCTCGTCCGGTGTCTCAACCCTCAGCCTGGCGGAACGTGAAAACGGGGAGGACTGAGTTGCTGAATCCGCCTCTGATCTTGGCTCTGGGCGGTTCCATGTTTTGTCGGGCTGCTCTATGATGGCAAGATTGATGTAGCAGTGATCCATCGATATCGCCTCGCCCGATAGTCGCTCTACCTTGAGCTTATCCTCAGTATAGTGTTTGTCGCGGATCCAGATGTCGGCCTGCGCAAGCGGCGTTCCCTCGCGAATTTTTCTGAGAAGGTCTTCGATCTTTCCAGAAACTTTCTTATAATCTGCACAATCAGGGTCGCAAAACTTGTTCATCAGAACATGTCGTCGTTCAAGAGGCAGGGGATGTGGAACAAAGTCCAGTGTTGCAGAGAGCTGATCAACCAACTAGGGCCCGTTAGTTTCCACTGAATATGGTTAAGGCACTGTGCCAGGAGTGGGAAGGCAACTAGGCCACGACTCGTACCAGTTGTTTTCGGGACAAAGAGTCAGGGAGCCAGGGAACTACTTTTTGTAGAAGACTTGACGTCTGAGTCTCGTAGAAGGCGAACACATGGTCGATAAGATTGTTTTCTCGACAGAGAGTAGTGAAATTGCGCACGAGTTCTCCCAGCTCGAAAGTCGACTTCACCTGCTTGAGCAGGTTGCCGGACACGTTCTTGTCTCGAACTGAAGCCCAGGCCCTCAGACCCGGCTCAGCCCACTTGGCCACGTCTTGGAATGACGTACCCCGGAACGGCGTGGCGAGAAAGACGATGCCACGTGTTGCTCGTTTCACCGAAAGATACTCGTGGCTAGCCATCACGAGCGCTTTCATCAAGATGATACCTCCGAGGCAGGATGCAATGAAAACAATCGGCCGGTCGTCCTTTCCAAGGGAGTCATTTGGTACGGGAGGACGACTTTCGATGCCGGCGAGCAGGAGCCGAGCAAACTCTTCGATTGTTTTTTGGATGAAGTCTGGTTGTTCGAGTAGGTCGGCCGGCCAGTCGCAGGTGAAGATCCGCGCCGTCGGACACCGCCTGGGAAGCATGTGCGAGTCTTTGAGCCAGTTGACGGGCGCCTTTTTGCCCTCTTCTAGATTCGCGCTGGAGGTGCTGAAGGGGAGCTCCTCAAAATTGCAAATTCGGTCCTTGTCCACTGCCAGATGGGTCTCAAGAGCCTCCTTTGTGCCCATGTCTTGCTTGCACCGCGGACAGATGAAGGATGGAACGACCTTCTGCTTATGGGATTCCTCTTTGGGTTTCCATAACCACGTGTCCGGCGACTTCGTATCAAGACCATGGATGGCAATAATGTCAACATCTGTTTTGGTACCGCTGTCGGGAGGAGGGTAGACTTGACAGAGCGTGACGCCCTTTGTTCGTTGCGGAGATTGTGGTGGGCTGTCAGAGAGGCGGCCTTCATGCCTAGAACCGTATCGCGCCGGGGTGGACGAAGCCGACCGAGAATGCGCGAGCCTGCGCAGTAAGACGTACAATGCTATCGTCCCTCCGACGAGGAAAATGGCCTGGCCGACCCTGACTGAGTTCATTGCTTCGCCGTCCAGACGAGTGAACGGTCCGCCCGAAAATCGCTCTGCAAGAATTCCGCATCCAAGGTTCCCTAAGCGGATACGACGGCGTACGTGGGACTGTCCACGGGCCGCTTCTTACGTGTAGGGTGCCTCGTGCTCCTCTGGTAAAATGGCAGATTATGGCCAACTGGAGGATATCAATCGCTTGTCGCCAGGGAAGAAAAGCCGATGCTTGCTTTGACGCATTCTAATCTGTCATGGCGACGTTCTCGCGAAGTGAGGGGGTTTTAGCCGCACTGCAACCCTATGAACCTCTTGCCAATCGTTTTTACCGATCGAGGTTGGGCCGCCGCAATGCTTCTCGCTACCCACCTAAAGCGCAGTCTAGCCAATAGTTCTCGACGCACTTGTTGTGCTATCCTAGATGACGACCCCAAATAACCCATCGTCCGCCTAGGCACAAGGCTCGACATATCTCCGACGTCCCCGTCCTGTCAACCATCCGCCACTCCCTTGCCGGGAGCTAGACCCTCGTTGGCCATCAATTACCAAACCCACTCCGAGTCGCGCCCCATACTCAAAGACCGACTCTCCGATTCCTTCCATCATCATATCAAGTCGATGGCAAACGCAAGCCTGTCGTCGTCGCAACCAGCACGGATCACATCAAAGACGATCTGAGTGTCGAGAAGCTCAACAAAATCCATGGCGTGGCTCCGGCTTGCTGGGTTGCCGATGCCGCCCCGATTACTCAACGACCAACGAGCCAAATCCCGTGAGATTATTGTTTGCGAGAATATAAATCTCCACTTTGTTTAGGCCCCTGGACGCTTATTCTTGGAACCACTGCCTGATTATCTCCTGAATGAGAGCTTTGGCAAGAGCATCTCATGCAGGACCGGCAACTCTATGGCCTTGCATTTGGCTTGCTTCAGTCCTATGTTGCTCTGATTCAATATCGAAGCGACTTCTCTATTGCTCAGGACGTGGGCTTGGTAGATTAAGATCTGAAGTGGGACGGTTGGGTTGATATCATGACAAAGGCGCTGGCCCAAACGAACCAGAAGGTCAACGAGCGCTACACATATGGTGAGCTTAGGCTATCCCGGTTGAACAAGATACTCTGGGCGCGGCCTAGAACAATCACGCCCCCGATGCTTAAGCGCGCTATGCGACCGACTGCTCGAGAAGCCCGACATGTATCAGGACGAGATGACCGTGTTCCTCTGGGACGAGTTCGAGGTCCTGATGACAACCTTCAGCATCGGCAGTGCCGTAGCCTCGATAGGTTGGCCCAAGAGAATCGCATGTCGTATCGCATACATCGACGAGTCTGGATGTGACAAGCGGGCCGGGTTTAGATGGACGGGGTGGTCGCCCTTGGGGGTAATGGCTGTCCAGATTGCCTGATTGCACCGCGACCGTAGATACCAGATCTTACCAGCGTACGCGCAAGACGGCATTGTCCTTGCAGGCATATTCCAGGGATTCACCGATGCTTCCGTGTTTGAGGATTCTTGGAACAGTTACTGCATCATTGCGGAAGGTGGTCGGATTCAAGGGGGTGGACTTGGTTATGGATGT
>NW_027041824.1:246197-248065 GCF_033297395.1 Canariomyces notabilis
CGAGATCTTGCAGACAGACAACCAGGCCCTCGAGCTCATTCAAGCCAACTTCTGGTCAATGATACGGGAACGGCAGAAAGCTGGCCAACCCCCAGAGGTCACATGCTTCGTTGAGGAACTGCCTTTGCCTAGGGTCGGGAGAGTCGTCTCGAAGGAATCCGCGACTCTTGAGGGCTACAATTCCATTACCATCCACGCCAACCACAGGGACATGGTCAGGTTTGCCTCTGCAGAGGAGAACGGATTCAAGAGGCTGCTGGGAGAGCTGGTCCGATGGGAACGGCAAGTCGGTAAGGAGAACCAGCAGCTTCTGCGAGAATCATACACTGGGCTAAATCTGCTCTTAAGGGCAAACCCTATCCCAAACTGCGCAATGCAGCGCCGTCGAGAGCCGGAAGAACTGTGAGTAAACCATCTCTGAGCGGGCTGCCACGGCTAGGTTCCTGCTAACATGGTGAAGCACCTGACGAGCCGCACTGGATCGTCCCGTTCGGGCGTAACAAGGAATTCGTCGGCCGTGAAGCGATTCTCCGGGACCTCCTCGGGAGGATCCCTCCTAGTGTAGACAAGGATGACTGCCAGCGGACCGCAATCGAAGGCCTGGGAGGTGTTGGAAAGACGCAGATCGCGCTCGAGGCAGCTTTTTGCGTCAGCAACGCGCATCCGGACTGCTCGGTCTTCTGGGTTCCCGCTGTGGATGTTACTAGTTTTGAGAACGGATATCGTGCTATCGGCCAGCAGCTCAAGGTACCCGGGACCGATGAAGAGAAGGCAGACGTCAAAGCACTTGTCAAGGCAGCCTTGAGCCGTGAAAGTACCGGTAGCTGGCTTTTGATCATCGACAATTCTGACGACAGGGAGCTTCTCTTTGGCGCTACTGCCCTCGCCGACTATCTTCCATTCAGCCGGAAAGGATCTATTCTGTTCACAACGCGAAATCACGAAGTTGCGGTAAAGCTAGTCGGGCCTGAGAGTCACATCATCCCAGTCGAGGAAATGAGCAGAGACGAGGCCCTTAAGCTGTTGCAGGAATGGTTGAAGGGAGATCAGATGCGCGATATGACAAGCACTGACGCGCTGCTGGAATTTCTTGCTAATCTCCCTCTAGCGATACGCCAGGCGTCTGCTTACATGGCCGAGAAGCAGATCTCGACTTCAGAGTACCTTGAGCTGTGCAAGTCCAGTGACGAGGATATGATCGAGCTGTTAAGCCGGGACTTTGAGGACCGACATCGATATAAGGGCATCCAAAACCCTGTCGCCACAACTTGGCTGATTTCGTTCCGGCACATCTCAGATCACGACCCGCTGGCAGCCGACTACCTCAGGTTTATGTGCTTCCTAGCTGGGAAGGATATTCCGCAAGCTCTGCTGCCGCCGTCCGGGAGGCTAAAAACCATTGACGCACTTGGGACTCTAAAGGCATATGCATTCATCTCACAGCACAAGGAGTCAGATACTTACAACATCCATCGGCTAGTTCAAATATCGATGCTCTCTTGGTTAGCTCAAAGTGGAGAGCAGGGGGAATGGGCCGCCAAAGTGCTACAACGGCTTGCAGACGTGTTTCCTTCTCCAAAACACGAAAACAGAGAAGAATGGATACGGTATCTCCCGCATACACAGCGCGCTCTTGAGTTGCGGAAGAGCATAGAAGACGGGGACGCACTGATAGGTCTTATATTTAATGTAGGTGACGGTCTTCACCAGTTAGGAAAATATGAAGATGCGGAGCGGATGCATCGGCAGGCACTGGGGTTGAAGGAAAAGGTATTGGGCAAGGAGCATCCAGACACACTTATCAGCATGAACAACCTTTCGCTTGTACTCAGGAGCCAGGGGAAGTACGAGGAGGCCGAGCGGATGCA
>NW_027041824.1:249833-250565 GCF_033297395.1 Canariomyces notabilis
AGGAGCATCCAGATACTCTTACTAGCATGAACAACCTTCGCTTGTACTCAGGAGCCAGGGGAAGTACGAGGAGGCCGAGCGGATACACCGGCAGGAATTAGGGTTGAGGGAAAACGTGTTAGGCAAGGTGCGTCCTGGTATACTTGAGTAAGAAATCCGTGTGGTGTGTTTGAGAGCAGGGCACATTTGTTGGTTGCTTTACTCACTCTTTCTTATTCTCTTATATTTTCTTTTCATAGCGTGCCACAGGAAGGGTCTGGGAGGGCGAGTTACTATATAGTTATTCTTTTATTCTACTATATTCTACTGTTTTCGGTGTCTTTCTCTGCCGGTAAGTTGGCTGGCTGGGAATATTGACTTGCCACAAGCTAACCCTGATAGGAAGTAGTAGCCTATTCAATCCTCTAGAGGTGGCCAGGCTCTAGCTGAATGATCCTTGTTGAGCCACCTAGCGGACTCAACAGGCTGACAAGCGGAATACGATCCACTCCTATGCATTGTAACATCGGGGCATTAACTGTGATAGGTTCGTGTCACGGAATAACCATTGTTGGTCACTCAGGAAGGCTGCAGCGAACCTGCAGGGCGAACCGGCAGCCAATCGCTTAATAAACCAATCAGGAGATTATCACTGCCAAGGCTGGATCGTCAACAGTGATAATAGGGAGTCACCAGCGACAATGGATTGTCGATGGTGAAGACAGGACAGTCACTCGTGATAATCACCAGGAC
>NW_027041824.1:252210-352388 GCF_033297395.1 Canariomyces notabilis
GATTGAATTGAGTGATTCCTTGTTACAGCCGCCACCCGGAATGTTGTCCGTTCTACCAGATCCGTCCCTGGGAGGCTGGGACAAGGTTGATGCCGCGGAGCTGATAAATGTCATCTAGCAATTTTCAGTACATAGTACATAGCCTGATGCACACGACCTCCCTTGCCTCAGATCTGCCGCTTTGGGCGGGCTGCATAGCATACAGGCCCACTCAGGTTGCACGGCGCAGTTAAGTGTAATGCCCCGACTCGCTCGCTTCTCTGGTCCAGACTCTTCTTTACGGCCACTTCGCCGTGTTGTCATTCACCGCTGTCTTCCGGGCTGAAGACATTGGGTACGAGCGAGCATTGAACGGTCTTCAATGAAACGTTTCGTTCTCTTTGAGTGTATGACAGTATGTCTCATTTGACGTGTAAAATGGCTGATATCCGTGATCCGCATACGGACGCCGTTCACGATCCGATCGGATGCGTACAAATGATAAGTACCTACTTATGGTACGACTTTTGTCGTTAAGCCGGGCATGGAGGAGGCGCCAAATCAGCAGCGGCTCAAGGGGGAGGTACGTACTTTTTCAGGGGCATCTTTTAGTTATATCAGTCGATGAACAGATCGAGCACAACGGCTTACAGGAACCATTTCTATATTCTTGGGACATTAAGTCCACGCCAGTCTCTTAAACGTCCTTATAGAGCATAGTATCATTTCTGGATTCAGCTTGCGCCAGCCACGTCAAATACAATCCAGAAGCTGAACCTGTCCTCGCGAGAAACAGTCAGCTCGACCAAATCCTCAAACCTCCCTTCCTTATTCGAGTCAAAGCTCAAAGCCACAACTTGAACGCTGCCGGTCAAGTACGAACTTCATTCTGTCTTGCGAGCACCATGTCACCCCTGCCCGACGCGACCGCCTCTCCTTCTCCGAACCTCATCAACCCAGCCGGCACGACTACCACGACATCAACAACCCCACTACCTTCAACCACTTCCACCCCATCAGCAGAACCTCCGCCCAGCCCCGCACTCGCCGTAGTGCTCAGTGTTCTCGCCTTTCTTGCACTCGCAGCCGTCGTGCTTTGGTGTGTGTGCTGCCGCGGACGGGGCCGCACGATCGGAACGACCACCACGACTTTCACTAGCACAACTGCTAGTACGGGTACAAGGCTGGGAAATGGAGCTCGACCGGGAAGAGCAAGAATCAAGGTCGTCCGTTCAGTGGCAGTTCCTCGGTTGTCATCGTCGTCTTCATCAGGGGGGAGGGATAAGGGGCAAGGGCAGCCTGAACGTGGTGAACGGGATGGACGGTCTGCGTCTGCGTCTGCGTCGACCTCCGCGGCTGCTTTGGCAATTGGGGCTTCTTCACGTTCCGGCGGGTTGGCAGCGGGCGGTGGTGGACTGTTTTCGCCGACTCACTCGGGTGAGATGAGTTCGAGCGGAGATGGCGGCGGTGGTAGTAATGACACTTCGGAATCGATGGGAGTGGGTGAACTTGGAGAGCCTGCGTCTGGCGAATATCAACATCACGGGCACGGCGTCATGAGATCATATCTGGACCCGGAGGGCCGGTCGGATTTGACCAAACACAGCGCCGGGGTGGAGAGGCCGTTGCCTCGATGCGCTGTTACGGATCTTCCTCGGACTCTTTCCGCTACAACAGATCTAGGGAACTGAGGCGAGGCATTAATCTTGGCTAAATCTCTACCTCCTGAGCGCGGGAATGGCGCATCTTTCCGATCGCTATGAAGTCGGAAATAATATGAGTGCTTGATTGGCGACTGGTGTCACTGAGGCAATGATGAGAAAGGGGCTTGTATTGTCTGGTGGGAGAGGGTGTCTTGACCTACCAGTATCTATCTATATAGATCTGCCATTACCTAGTGCCAACCATAAGAATAGATCGGCCCTTGTGCTTTGTCAAGCTAGAGTCCAGTGCGATTGCTCCAAAGTTTACCTATTACCTGACCCCTTAGCCTGCAGTGGAGGACTTCCGTAGCATACTTCCCTACAAAACAACATGGTATAAATAACTCAGGGGGGCCACCCATCCAGCGAACATACCGTGACGCTCTGCTGCCGCCCCTTACTCCTACCCTGACCTCATACCACCGTACACCCTTCCTGTCCCAGGTTGCCAACCAATTACCCACCGGTGACATCCCTCTCATCTCAGTACAGCTGATACCCAAGCGAACTCTCCAGCACAAGACCCGGCACACCATCAGCCAACCTTTCCAGCCCCTCCAAGCGTGCAACCGCCTTACTAGCGCCACAGTCATGCCACTCGAACCCACCCGTCCTCAACACCGGTTCAGGCGAAGCCTCCGGAGTGACAAGCGCCATGCCGCCCACCTTTGCCCAAGCCGGACTCACCGATTCCACACCTGCGGTCGTACCTTTATGTACACCATTGACCCCTTTTGCAGCAGCAGGGCCTCCCCACGGCTGCCCAAGTCCCAGCGGGCCATGATGATCCATGTCAGGCTGCTGCCAACGCTGTCGATGCAGGCCGACACCGTCCCTGACTGCTTCGATGACGGACGTGAAATTGATGTTGGGGAAGGGTTTGGTCGGGCGAGGCCAGACTAGACGATGTCGGTGCAGCGATTTGATTAGTTCGCCTAGGAGGAGCGAGTCACAGTGGTGTTTGGCGCATGGGACGACGCTGCTGTTGCTATCAGAAGAAGAAGAAGAAGCGAGGTCGTCGAGGGTTTGGTGGACGATGTCGAGTGTGCGAGTGAGGAGGTCTTGCCGTTGGGTGTCGATGTGTTCTAATGATGTTAGTAGCTCAGGGGTAAACGGGAAGGTAAGCGAAGATGGGGGATTAGAATAAGGGGGATGGTATCGATAGGGGGCGGTTGGGGGGCGGGGTTTGTACTAATGATCTTGTGCTTGATGGGAAGCTTCAAGTCGCGTATTTCCTCTTGACTGTGCAACGCGGCTATTCTGGTGACGGACTTGAAGATTTCCGCATGACGGAAGACGTAGCTGACGTAGATCCAGAGGACCAGATCCCGGTTGTATGCGTTAGGGAGGCCATATGCAGCCTCTAGATTCGAGATCCACCGCTCTGCGTATATCCCCACAGCGTCCAGTAACTGGAACTTGTCGACAAACAGCGCAATGTTCGCGAGAGTCGCCAGATCGACCGACCTGGGCACCTTGGAGCTCCGTCCGTGGATCACGTTCATGACAATGCTGACTGCCTTGGCATCAAAGCCCTCGGCTAGTCTCAGATGGACGCGCCCATCGGACTGCCGGACCGCTCCGGAGCTGCCAAACTGAAGCTTGGTTTTAAAAACCCGTGAGGCGAGGGTCAAGTGCTTCGTAGAGACCTTGATGTGGAGACCCGGGATGGAGGGTCCGGAGGAAACTGAGGCTGCGGTTGGATTGGGCCTTTTGCCGTCCAAGTTGTTGATAGTCAGGCCATTCGACTCGTCCAAGGTCTTCTTGCTTGGAGGCACAATAAGCAGTGCATCAGCATCCGGGTCAACCTCGTAAAGTGAGGCCAGGTTCGCAAAGGGCGAGGCCACAACCACGACATGCAGAGAATCCATAACTATCTCTTTTCACAGCTCGCTTCTGGCTGGTTCCGCTCACTGGCCTTATTGTGAATGATACCAGGCAGTTTGATAGTTTAATTCCAAGTCCATCACCTTGTCGCCAAAGATCATATCATCACATCATGTTGACTGGAATCAAGCATGGGCGTGCGGGGCACAGCTGATCACGCAATCGGCCAAGGCAAGCCACTCACTTTTGTGGGATTCAGCTTTACAATGACAAAGGGCTGCAGCTTGGCTGCTTGGAGATGCCGAGGCACTTTGCCCAATCGGGCTCAATGATTTGTTGTATAGGTAGGTACACATAACTACTGCCACAATCGTGGTCTGGCTCTCAAGTTGGCTTCTACCTAAGTTGACTGTTGAATACAATGTATGGGAAGAGGATGTTAATGATAGCATGCTGCTAACACTCAGCATTAAGGGCCAGAGTACCTTACATACCTACCTTAGTTGGCTTCATCATGCTGTAATTGATGTCCCCATTGCTGCCTCAGAGTACATTTCATGTTAGGGTGAAGGTTTGTGTTGCTAAATAGTGTTAGAGGAGCCCCGTCCCCCTATTCAGCAAGGGGCCTGAGGGCTGCTATAGACGTTTGTTGCAAGTCAGGCTTACCTCGTATTCTAAAACATAATCTTAACCCAATTTGAGTCTGATAGCTTTCTGACAGTCTTCGACAATTTCTGTGCTAGCACTGGGACGGACTACGGCAGTGTACCTGCCTAGAGATATTTTGTAACTTGCCCCCTGATGGAACATCGAGCATTTCCTGCTACACCTGCAAGCCCCGATTATACGACTTGGAGAAACGCAACGGCTCACATGCATTGTCAGAGGACTAGTATTTCATGTTCTTGAGGTCAGGGATGAATCGATAGTCACGTTAACGGTCTGGTCTAATCGCCCCTGGCCTTCTTCGGGGGAATGGTCACATGTCGTGAAACTGATGAAATGAAAGGGTAGGCACCTTCTCAGGTAGATCCCTGGCCTCTGGTCTATGGGAAAACTTTGCGTACATCTTCAAGGCCATAATGTTTTTAGCAGTCGGAACGGCGGCGCGTTCAGATCCCGCAAGCGAGCACGGTCCGGCTGAAGCAGCAGCATCAGGTGTCCGCGTTGACGCCCCATAAGCACTTTGGGTTTTCGACTGCCAAGTAAACTGCATATCAGAGCGATATAGTATCAGGCCAACCTTTCTATCAGTCTCTGGACGGGCACCCATGGAGAGCCACTGGTGTTTGGAAGCAACCCCTGAATTCGGACTGTATTTGCTCCTAGCACGTAAATGCTGATGGGTTGCAACTGGTAATTGGGGTGCCTACGGCGGTTGTGCACCTAGTAATGGTTTACACCCCCGTTGTTTCCTGTGCTGTCTTCCCGGCAAAAGCCGGAGAAACGGCCCACCGCCATGGGCAGCTCAATCGTGGTTCCAGGCGGTTCACAGACCGCACCTCGCCTCACGGATGAATTCGCATACCCCATACCTCACATATACCTTACCGTGGTGTGTCCTTCCCCGTAGAATTGCTTGTCTCCTGCATATTGACCCCAGATTCTCTCCAGGCCAAGCAGCGCCGCACTAAAGCATCTCCACATGTATGAACCGAAGGCAGGGTGGCAGGCTCACGTCATTGAGGGTCGTGCCGTTACAACCCGGACTGGTTTTCTTCTCATCTCCACGAATGTACTCACAAGAAACGAAACAACCTAATCTATGATTTACACCTAGGTCGCAGCAGCACTGCCGGCTAAAATCAAGATATAGGGTAGCTGGTAACCGTAGACTCGACCAGGCCCATTGGCGGCATCCACTTCAGTTGGAGCGCTTATGGACGTGATGAAGTCGACATGGGTTGATGCAGAGCAAGGGGTTACGACCATGATTGGTATTGCTCCTGGCCGTAATGCGAAGCCTAGAATAGCCACTCCCGTTGATCATGTTAATCAACAAGAAATTCGCCGCGATTCCATGCGCCGGGACAGGGGCTCTCAGTGATCTGCGACGATCATATTGATGCCCTTCCGCAACTCTAATAGATCATAGACGTCGTCAACGGTCACGGCAAGGCAGTTCAGGCTATGATACCACGTGGGTTTGGTTGCACCGCTCTAGCCGCGCCGTTTAGGGTGTTGGGTCGGCATCTTAAAGCCGAATATGCACTTGTGCAGCACGGGGTAATGCGACCGAGCCTCTTCTTTCTCTTTGAGGATATGAAGACTCGTACTACCTAGCTAGGTATGTACACAAACAGAGAGTACGTACCGGTACCGGAACGTCAGGGGCTGAAAACATTGCCGGCGCTAATCTACTAGAAACATTCTAGGAGCAGTTGTGGGGTATGCGATCTGCCTCGGCGCTCCTAGCGTGCTCCATCAGGGCTCCGGCCTGGATCGCTTGGAATCGGATGGTGGATTCGGCACTGCTAAGGCTACGGATTCTTCTGCTGCAAATGGGAATCTCGGAACCACTGCAGCGCAGCGTGGCCCTGCTGCCAAGGCGCGACGGTTTGCGGGGCACGGTAGATCATATATCAGGGGGCAGATTCAGGCTAAACTGCCGAGCAAGACCCATCTTGGCCCCTTTCATTCGCAGCTGTCGACGATGGTGGCGCATGGCGAACCAGGAGCCAGGGTTGGTCAATGCCAGGAGACACAACAAGATGCAATTCGCCGGCAGAAAGCTGACAACACCATGGCGCCCCTCTTCACTGCCATCCTGGTGACGGAGATGGCGGCGCATAGACGCCGGCGGAAACCCAGTCGTTACCCCCTGGCCAATATACCCTTGGAAAGCATAGTACATGGCATAACAGCTCGGTGGGAATCCCGGGTGTTCCTGCCCTGTAGCCGGGTAAGGACATGGATAGAGCGGGATGGATACGATCCCTAGCCGGAGATGATATTTCCATATTGACGGCGACATCTGTGTATATAATGGACCATTATCTCCTTCGCTGCTCAACCCGCCTCTTCATCCTCACCACAGAGTCGCACGCTCCTTTAAGTCACGACAAGCCGCAAACATGGTCTCGTTCAAGGCTCTTCTCCTCGGCGCCACCGGCGTTCTCGCCTTCCCCTTCAACGCCACCGAGTTCAGCGAGCTCGTCGCCCGCGCTGGCACCCCCAGCAGCACCGGCACGCACAACGGCTTCTACTACTCCTTCTGGACCGACAATGGCGGCACCGTGAATTACCAGAACGGCGCTGGCGGTTCTTACAGCGTCCAGTGGCAGAACTGCGGCAACTTTGTCGGCGGCAAGGGCTGGTATGTTTACCTACCTTACCCCTGCTGGGAATAGGGGCTAGACGGATACAAGTACTAACACCCCCCGCAGGAAGCCCGGTGCCGAGCGGACCATCACCTACTCTGGCAGCTTCAACCCGCAGGGCAACGGCTACCTGGCCATCTACGGGTGGACGCGGAACCCGCTGGTCGAGTACTACATTGTCGAGTCATTCGGCAACTACGACCCCTCGTCGCAGGCGTCCAAGCTGGGCACAGTCCAGTCCGACGGTGGCACCTATACGATCGCCAAGAGCACGCGTGTCAACCAGCCGTCCATCGAGGGCACCCGCACCTTTGACCAGTACTGGTCGGTGCGGCAGAGCAAGCGTGTGGGTGGTACCGTCAACGTGGGCAACCACTTCCGCGCCTGGCAGTCCAAGGGCCTGCGCCTCGGTTCGCACGACTACCAGATTGTGGCTACTGAGGGTTATCAGAGCAGCGGTTCTGCTTCCATCACCGTCTCGGGTTGAGACAGCGGTGTATGGTTTGTCAAGAGCTGGAGGTGTGATCACCACGGCAACGGAAAAGGGGGTTCTGTGGACACGGTAAACAGGATCCTCTCGTTCATCTTCAATCACATTTTTGTATTGTACATAGCGTCGTACATTTTCTTCGTTTATGCTCAGTTTGGAGCGGAGAACCAAGTCCATGATATCAACTAGCTGTATGTACGTACATAGGCAAGGTTCTTGGGTAGTCAACAAACAAACTTAGCAACCCCTTCCCCTGAGTGGCCACCCCATTCCGTCCCTTTAAGAACACCGAGCGATTATTTGTCCGACAATGCCTTTCCCTCTTTCAAACCGAAGGAGTCTCCGAAGGCGGCGCCCCTCCATCCGTGGGCATCGTACCATTAAATCCCGGCATGGTGCCATTACCCCCAGGCGCACCACCACCACCACCATTGATCCCCCCCTGCACAGCATGCCCCCCATCCGCATCGAGATACGCCGCCACACTGTAATACTCATCCGCCGAGTAATCCGCACTGACATTAATCCCAATCTGAATCCACGCAAACAACCCCTGCGTCACATCCTCACCCAAATAAACAAACTCCGGAAACGGATCGTAGCTCGCATCCGTCTGAACAATGCTCCACATATCCTCATCATTGCTGGTAATGGCCTGCGTATTGCTGCTGTACGGGTACACCTTCTCCACCTCGGCCCTCAAATCCTCCGGGTAAAACAGCTGACCAATATGCGCCACGGGCGCGTTCCAGACTTGGATAGTCCCGTTCTTGGAGACAGTCGCGTTCGTGTGCGCAAGCAGATGCGTGTGTGTCGCCCGGCCTTCGTAGTGGCCCGGGAAGATGGTCTCGAACTGGGCCACACCATCATGGTCCGTCAGTTGGATTCCGCGGAGGTATGTCGAGTTGTAACCGCCCGCGGCGTAGTTGCCGGATGTGCTGATGCCCGAGTAAATGCCTGTTGCGTTGCAGTTCCAGATGTCGACGGCCACGGCGGGGACGGGCTCGCAGGTTTCGACGTTGATGTACTGCACTTCGAGGAAGAGATCGATGCCGTCGCAGTATTGGGCCTCTTTTACGTTGGAGCGGAAAAATTCGCCGACTACGTAGTACGGCCCGTCGGTCACTTTGGGAGAGAGGATGCAGGAGGTGTTGGCGTCGAAGACGGTTGAGAGGGGGGTGAACATGTCGTACGCCGCCAGGCCGGTCATGTTGTGGTTGACTTCTTCCCACGCTTGGAGGTCGGCGAGGTCGCGGCGGTACTTTTTGGGAGCTGCTTGGGTCAGTCGATGTGTTATTCCAGGAGGATGTATTCCGTGACGTACAAGTCTTGATGTTCCTCTCGTCCCGGAGCTTCTTCACCTTCTCAGCGCGGCGTTTGATGGACCGCTGCTTGAGAGCTCGGGCGGTTTCCGTGTTGGAACACGAGCTCAGGGACCTCGCGGCCACCCTGGCAGCATGATCGCGGGCAACAATCTCACGCTTCATGTGGTGTGCATCGTGAGACTCGCCGGGGTGAGCAACCGCCGTGGCAGCTAGCAGGGCAACATAGAGCTTGAGGATGCCAACCATGGTGAGTATTTGCAGGCAACGGAGGGTGTCGAAGAGTAAGAGGAAATTGAAGAATAGACTCTTCCTTTCTGCCAAGAGTAGCGAGGAGAGGAGATAGAGAGAGAACAGTCCCCTTTTATCATCAGCCGTCCTAGCTTCATGTTCGTACCCATGCTGGAGCCGCCCAGGTTTAACGCCCAAGCCTCTCATTGCTGTGTGGATGCCGAGCCGAGCCTTGCCCTCAAAGTGGACATGTACACTAACAAACCGTTGATGGATGGGGACTGGGGAGTTCCAGAGATGACGAGCCCAACTACAAAGCCGCATTCGAATTGACCACTAGCTGATTGGCCAGTTCGAGCACGCAGGGCATGGTTCTCAGGATGTCCCCTGATTCCACGATGGGGCACTTCAGGAGCAGCAACGCCATCAACAAGGCCACCTCGGTATGTGGGGGACAAAATCTTCTTTTGTTCCATAAGTTTTATCCCACGACGAACCGATTACAAGACATTTGGTCCACACCCGGTGCCGGCCCGTTGCGCTGCCTTGTTATGGGACCGGGGTGCCGTCACTAGCAGAGTCGTCACCAGAGCTCCACCGTCCACGCGTACACCGGGGACAACCACCTAGCTGACTACTACGACCAGTGGCACAACTCGAACCTGCACCAGCCGTGCTGTTCTTACCTGCTGCGGAGCATGATAGGGTAGGTGTCAGTGGAAACCTGGACGATTGCTCGTGATGCGTCATGCAAGCCGCTTATACATAATACGAGGCCTTGCCCCTTAATATCGCGTCTTTTTACATCGCCGCCGGATGTTGCAAGCTTCATTGCACGCATTGTGACGGAGCCATCCTGCAGCCCAAGGAGTGAGAGTACCATTGGATCACAGCATTGCACATTGCTAAAACCACTCGTGGGATCACGATGCTTCTTGCGAGACCCCTAGGTCTCGCTTTCGTATAGAGTCCTGCTTACCTTGATAATGATACCCATTGAACTTGCCGTGTCCGGAGAAAAGATATACTTCAAGTTGACGTTAACTTTCCACTACACACCAAGAAGTATGTTCAACAACATCGTGATCGGTGCTGTAGGTACTCATGAAATCAATATCATGATACAAACAATCCCCCCCAACCTTAACCATCAACCTTTTGGGTATTTCGCCAATCTTCCACCAAATTCTCAACCGTCACACTACCCACCTACCTGAATTCAAGCCAACATCAGGTAGGCCTTCCAAGCCATAAACACAACTATCCCCGTACTCTAAGCCAGCTTCCGTCCTAGCTGAAGATCCAGCTAGACCCCGAAACCCCTCCCTCTCAAACCCCATGTTCAATCCTCAAATACCAGCCACTGCATCACTCCAAATTCTTCCTCCCCACCCCAGGAAGCAACGGATCAACCTCATCCCCTCTATCCGCCTTAACATCCTCCTCCGACTCCGTCGGTTTCCCTCCAGCCTCCCCTGCAGGCATCCTAATAACACGGTGCAACCCCGGCGGCAGGGGGTCTTCATCAGACCGATCCGCCGCTACATCGGCCTCGCTCTCGGTGGGGTTGCCCTTGACCTCTGCGCCAAACATTTGTGCCGAGATCAGCACCCCCGTGCCGGCCCCTGTGTTTCCCGGGGGTTGGCCGTGGTAGATGTGTGTGCTGTAGAATGATCGGATGCGCTCGTCGAGGCTAAGGCTGCTTGCCGGCGTTTCCCAATGTACTCGGTCCCGGCCTATTAGGATGCTGGCGCCTGTATGCAGGGTGGTGGTGGTGCTACTGGTGGTGGTCGGTTGCTCTTGGGGCGAGGTTCTTCGTCGAATGCGGAGTGCGTCGACCGTGCTTGCGCGGGTGGCAAATGTGCGCAAGGGAGTTGCCATGGCAAGGCCACGGGTGGTTCTCGGGAGGGTTCGCATGGTTACAGGTCAAGTATGACAAGACTCCGACTCGAGGGTGATTTCAGCTTAGGAATCTTTTGGCCGGTTACTTGTTGCGAAGTTCCTCCTCGATACCATCATGGTTATGGCGGCGGGAGGATACTATAAAGCGAAAAGGTGAGTTGAGTCAGTCATACTGTTGTTACTGTTGTCCTTTGGCTCTTGCGTCAAAGGAACGTCACAACAAGTCCAGACAACAAAGCCCCTCATGAACGTACCGCACATCTCCGCAATTCTTCATCGGCTGATATTGATCTCGAGAACAAACGGGTACTGCTTAGTAGGCCTTCTCGCCATTCGGTCGTCTCTGAAGATGTGTTAATATTAGCTTTCTTCCAATCTTGCATGTGGAAAACTTACCTACACTATTGAACTGCTGCAGCGGATTTTCCTACAAGGGACACCGATTCGCAATCCCGATCTGGACTCGAAGACAGCATGCTCACGCCTCGCGCTCACCCAATCTGATCAATAAGTCACTCTGGTCCAGGGCAGCATACACCAACACATTCCGCTCGACCATAGGGTCACGTATCAAACCAGGGAGAAACGGACACTTTTTGCCGCCCATCACAAGCCCTGCAGGGCCCAGCCGCTGCCCGTCATGGTTGAGAGATAAGGAGTCTGAGCGATTAAGTGAAACTCTTGCATGGCGTATCAACCCTAACGTTACGACAGCTCATATGCCGGCTAGCCGAAGCGCGCTCAACTGTCAGCCAGAGGCCGCCGTCGCGGCAAGGAGAGATCGACAGGAGCAGGAAATGCGGGGGACAACGGACCGGGTTGGGCGAAGATCGGCGCAAGTTACCGAAGATTGACCGGCAATCTCTGCTTGGAAGAGAAGGAGAAGCGCTTCGGCACCGGCCAGAGATTGTGCCCAAGGACGGTGTACTCGGTTGCTGAAACATATTAGGCTCCTGATGCCTGGGAAGTCCTGTCGTTCCAAAATCTTTGGAGATCTGAGGGAACATGGCCCTCTTAAGCGCAAGCTCAGGGCCGATTCAGGGGCTCCCGCAAGGAGAGATCTTCCACCTTAAATCTGGCCATTGTACGAACAATGTCCCAGCAATCTCGAACTTGGCCATGATCCCTGGCTGACTACAACAACATTCAACATGTCAACCACCGTAATAATCGGGCAAGCACCTACAAACATCGGTCCTCTGACAACAACGTTCACTCCACCACCTGAATGCACAGTCGCCGTAGGGGCGGACCGCGGCCTGCTGGGTCTGATAGGTGGTGGGAGGAGGGATGTTGCGTGGCTGGGGCAATCCTGCTTCGGCGGCGAGCCGGTTGATGCCACCACGTGTTGGCCGCCGGCGTCCAGCGGTACCGATGAGAAGAAAACTCCACTCCAGGGTTGGGGGTTTTACTCGCCTGGCCTGCACTGCCCTGCCGGATATGCTACAGCATGCTCGGCGACGGGAGGCAGCGGGGGAGGATCGGACTGGCCGGTACAGTTCAGGCTGCGAGATGGAGAAACCGCCGTGGGCTGTTGTCCGAGGTCAGTTCCCTGCCATTCACTTGTCTAGAGCCTTGCTAACTAGTACGATCAGCGGTTATGGCTGCGCCAACGTCAATGGTCAGACGTGCACAATGATTGCCACGTCGACTACTATCCCGACCGTCACTGGCGACGGGAGCAAGAGCGGTGACTTCGCCTTCCAGACGGTTCCGGACGAGGAAGGGTCCATCACGGCCTTCAGCTTGTTCGCACCCATGATCCAGATGAACTGGCAGAGCAGTGACCGCCCGGAGCCAACGTCGACAGAAGCATCGTTGCGTCCAACAGCATCTGAAACGACTGCTGAGATTGCTGAGACTGAGAGCAGCCCGCCAGTATCCTCAGAAACCCAAGGTGCTGATACTGGAAGGGGATCCGCCACTCAGACACCGGAGATTGATGATAACCCGCAAAGCACTTTGACAGGAACCCTCGAACCTGGAGGTGTTGCAACCCCATCTGGGTCTTTGAACCAAGAGGAGGCGACGCCGAGCGGACAGGGTTTTAGTTCCGGTACGAAAGTCGGGCTGGCTGTCGCGGGCTCGGCCATTGGCATGTTGATGCTCGTTTGCGCATTGTTTTACGTCTGGCGACGGAGGAAACTAAAACGGGAAGAGGCGGAAGTGGATCGGCTGTATGGGATGAAGCACGCCTCGGGTTCGGCCTCCGACCTCATGACCAGCGAGGACATCCCAGGATGGTATCGCGGCCAGAGGTTGACGCCGCTCAACAATCCGACGTATGCAATGCATCGTGGTTTAAGAGAAAAAGTTGTACTTCAGACACCAGAATCGCCGTATTATCGGGGATACTCATCCTAGATGCATTATGGATCATAGGGGTTAAGTGCGCATTCAGCATTTTGAGCGTTTGTGAGCGAAGGCAGGAGCTTTGCGTTTGTGTAAAAGAAATCTACTAGAGTAGACAGGTTCAAAAGTTAGGTACCTGTTGAGTACGAGATCTGCTTACCACAGTGGGCGCACTGTGGTTATTACTGTATCAATACTGCCGGGCTAATAACGCCCACGCCGCCTTGCTACAAATTATCCACAATGATCAGCGTGTGTACTTCGTATGGATGCCATAATCGTACACCGACTTCAACTCATCTCAATTCTCAAACGGTCAATCCTCGATATATTAACTTATTAAGATCATAAAATGGACTCGCAACACAGTGCTTACTCAGTTGAACATACTCAATCTCCCGGAGGACATTCTTCGCGAAATCTTCCGCTGTTTTGAGGACAAAGGCCTCTATAGGGTCTCCAATAAAACACTTTGCATCGACTACCGCATCCCCTACCCTTTCGATGAAGACCTCAGGAAGTTCAAGACAGTGCAAGCGATCCGCTTGGTGTGTCGTGCATTCTGCTGGCATGTATCGCCGTTGCTGCTCCCCGTGCTCCGCGTGAGCATCAGCACAAAATCTCTCAATCGAGCCGACCAACCCACTAGGAACCCCCAAATTGCATCCGGCGTGCGGCTCGTCCAAGTGTCTCTCTCATACCGTCCAAAAGAGATCGCTGAGAGCCCTGATCTTTACAGGGAGATGCAGTGCCAAATGTTGGAGGATCTACTCGACACTTGTAAACACTATACTGAGTACATCGGCGACCCCTGGCGAGATAAGCAGTATTTGGATGGAGTCAAACCCTCCGAATTTTCAGAGGCCTTGGACGCCATTACGAAGCTAAGAATGGCAACCCTTCTCTGGCGCAACAGCTTTACGGATCTTCGACCGCCAGAAGATCGCAAACAAATCCTTAGCGAGGAGGAAAGAGACAGATTGTGGGACTTCGTCTCCCGATGCTACACGGAATACCGACAGAAACACCAAGAGCAGGAACGCTTGTTGAACGATGGATCATTTGCAACGGCTCTCGCTGCGTCAATCAACCGTCTCCCATCAGTTCGGGGACTCGCCTTGCTGGATGTTTCGGAACTGTACACCCGTTCGTCGTCCTGTTCGTCGGTGACAAGGTTGGCAACTGATCTCGAGGAATTACGCCAAGCGATGGTTTCATCGCAAGAATGGGACTATCTCAAGTACTTAAGAGTCACACCAGAGATCCAGTCCGCCAAACTGCTATGGCAACTGCCCATGGCTATCCATGCAACAGGGAAACAGCTCAGCGAGCTCTCAATCTCAATCCTCCCTACGACAGGCAACTTCTGACAAGATGTGTCCCTTCGATCTATTTACCGGCGCCACGAACTGGGAGGGTCTCAGGGCCGCGGTCCGATCTATCCGGACCCTTTTGGTCAAAGCCGGAGACGGTCGCCTAGTACAGCTCCATCCCATCCTCGCACAGAATCAAGCTTACTTGAACAATTACCTTTCCGCCCTGCTCTCCGGCCCGTGCTTGGAAGACGTGGATCTCGATTTCGGTGCCCTGACACTCCCGTGCCGCGGCCGGGTCATCGGGCCCGTCGATAATCCCGAGCCCCTGAACCCTGTCGGCTCCGTTTTGGCAACAGCTAGTTGGCACAACATAAAGAGGCTTTGCGTCCACTATGCTGCGTTCACCGAAGAGGAGCTTGTGAATTTCTTTGAGAGGATAGGTAATAGGCTGGAGCGGATATATTTGTGCCAACTAGGTGTGGTGAAGGAGGGTGGTTGGGCGCGTCCGTTGGAGGTTTTGCGGGAGAAAGTCATGCGTTCATGTGTAAGTTCCGACGCCCTGCTCGAGGACTTGTGCGGTGGGGGGTTTTGTGACGTCGACAAGGCCAAAGAATTCGGACATGAGGAGGGAAGTGAAGATTCTCATGATGATTGGGCCTGTCGAGCCGCTAGGAAGTATGTACTTGGGATCCGGGCGATGAACCCTCTTGCGGAACTTGAGCGATCGAGTTTGGCCTGGCCGCCGCCTGATACTTGTAGTCACTCTCTATGCCAATCCGATGTCTAGAGGTGTTATAGAGGAGTGTATACTGATCAAGGGAATCAACCAAACGTTCGGTCTCTCTTTGTCAACATCGTTGCCGTCGCGAACTTGCAAGCGAGCCAGCTAAAGTCGCTGGACTATGCTGAAGAGAAGTTGCCAGGCGCTCAGACCATTCAGCCCGGGCGTTACTGTGTAATCTGACAGTGCCTAGCTAGGTATGTACATACTGTACCTCAGCCTACTAGCGGTGCTGCCAAGACCCCATGGATCCACTCCATGACAGTGACACCCGACTGCAGTGCCTGCACAGCTTCCACTGCACCACAACTCGACAAGCCCGATGCAATCCACCGCCAAACGACCTTGAGGCACCATCAGTTCTTGTGCTGCTTGGCTTGTCTCAATCTCACGTATGGTGTGTTCCTCTCGACTACCGACATGACACGATGTCGGCTGAGCCCACGCGCCCCCTTCTGCTGCCGCAGAATCGCAAGCTCCGACATCTGCGTGGCCTCTCGATAAGAAACCTGGTCTTTTCTCGCCCACGCGGCCACACGATTGACGACGCTGCTCTCAACAAAACCCCAGCCAAGATCGAGTCCCTGCGAAACGCCCCTCATTTGCATCATGCCCTCTCCTCCGACGACCTAAGACCGCCCGCGGCGCGAAGAAGGAGCACCAATCTTGCCAATGGCAGCCCGGCGGCTAGACAGAAACGGTTCGAGGACGCATTCGATAGCAGGCTCACCGACGTCTTCTTTTCGCTGCATGTCGATGGTGAAGAAGAGCCCATATACATTAGCGAGGTTGGAGAACGCGCGACGGTATGGGAGCCCAGGCCTAGCTGCGCCGCAAGACGTGTCCTGATGGTATGCCAAACAGAACTTCAACTTTCGCCTCTTTGACTCATCCGATCTCGACTCGTCCATTACACAAGCGCCCCAGGTGACCATCAAGGTATGGACAAAGCATCTTGGCACCTGGGGCCTCCTGCTGGTTGAGGAGGCCGACCTGCGAGCCCTCAATTGGCTGGGAAGCCTGCAAAACATTCACTTTCCCCCAAACAGCCTCGTCTTTCACATGGTCGATGGCGTCTACTCGCTCGAGCTCTCCGCCAAACCCCCGCCGCCAAAGCAGGGCATCGCGCTCCCAACATCGTCGTATAATGCCCTCATGAGGCTGGCAACACTGGACAACTCTATTCAGGACGCATTAGCTACGCGCGATCTCCTGACGCAACAGATTAACGATTTCTTGAGTAAAGAGGCCAAAAACCAGGTGCCCGAGGCTGAAGCCGAACTGGCCCTGACAAGCAAATATCTGACCCAGCAGCGGCGGAACGTGGAAGCAGCCAAGAAGCGAAACGAGGACTTGAAAGCCTCAATCGTGGCCAGGAGGGCGGCCATCGCGCAAGGCCGCGACGTACAAGCAAGAGCCGCCAAGGACGTCGAAAACGCCACCGAGAAGCTCGCGCAATCCAAAGAGCTCGTCTCCAAAACCAAAGACCAAATCCGCGGCCAGCGCCGCCGCATCTGCGAAGACCTCTCGCGCATCTACAACATCACCCCAATCCCTCTGGCACCCCCACTTTCCTTCCAGATCTGCGGCTTACCGCTTCCCAACACGGACTACGACTCGTCCTCCTCCTCCTCCTCACGACAGCACAAATCCAAATCCTCCGCATGCTCCCTTACAGCAATCGACGAAGACTCCCTCTCCGCCGCACTCGGCCACGTCGGCCAGCTAGCCGACATGCTGCAGTACTACCTTGGCGTGCCCCTCCCCTACCCCGTCCACGCATTCGGCTCCCGCTCCAGCATCCGCGACGACATCAGCCAGCTGCCGGGCAGCCACGGCCACAGCCACGACCCACGCCAGCGCGAGTTCCCGCTGTACCTGCCCCGCGGCGGCGGCGGGTCCTTCTCCTCGGCCCAGTTCCGCTTCGACTACGCCTGGTTCCTGCTCAACAAGGACATTGAGGCGCTCTGTGCGTCGCAGGGGCTGAAGGTGGTGGATATCAGGCATACGTTGCCGAATCTTAAGTACCTGCTCTATGTGTGCAGTGCGGGGACGGATGAGGTGCCGGAGCGGAAAAGGGGCGGGGTGAGGGGGTTGTGGGCCGGGAGGATGAGGCATATGGGGGTTGGGAATGATGATGGTGGCAGTAGTAGTGTGGGTGGCAGTCGGCGGGGGAGTGATGCCAGTGATGCGCTGGCTAGGCAGCGGGAGGAGCTTAGGAAGGCTGTTGCCGCTAGGGAGAATGGCGGCGCTGTCAGTGGTTTTTCGTCGTCTCCGGCGGAGGGTGCTGCGGACCTGCCGTTTGGGGAGACAAAGCTGACTTTGCGAACCAAAGGGCTAAGGGAGAATGCCGCGCCTTAAGTCAGGCCGGGATTTCAACGCGCCATGCTTATGAGCAGATGGAGGGAGAGACTCGGAGTTTGTGATACCCGAATTAGCGTTTTGAAGCTTTTGCAAACACAATGATCAGCGCTTTTTGTTCCTTTTGGAATTCCTAGCAGTGCCCTTAGCTTGACATACAATCAGCCTGATGCCTTGGCCACATGACACCAGCATCATCATGTCCGGTATCGTGCTTTGGCCCAAGCCATGCAAACAAGCCCCTGTCCCCCCTGAACGCCTCCAGCCCCCAACCAGCCGAGCATTACGAAATAGACACTAAATGCAGCACATTCCATGACGGTCCGTCGCACCATAAAGAGACCCTACCTGTCCTCCTTAACAATCGTAATCTCGGTCTGAACCCTCACCACTCCATTCTCAGGCGGCGGCGGCGGCCACCTCTGCATCTCAACATCATCCCTCACCACCGGCGGCGGTGCCCTCACAACATGCTCAGTCATCTCCACCTCGACCCCACAAACATCATCAATCTCCATGTACCCGCTATCCACCCACGCGCCACGGGGGCGTTTCCCCATGCCCATCCCCATGACCTCCCCGTCAATATAATTCGCCGGGCTCAGTCTGGCCTTTGACGGGCGGCTGCCGATCGTGGGCGGGCCTCCGACAAGTGTGTCGGTCCCGGCACGGTAGGCGTTGGAGCCGGAGCGGGAAGAGCGCAGGTCGCGCGACCGTGAGCCGAGGATGCGCGGGAAGAATTTGACGAGTAACGGCTTGAGGGTCATGACACATGCGCATACGATGGCGCCGTTGATCTCGACCGCGGTGAGGTAGGAGAGTTCGGCGGCTACGTAGGTGAAGTCTGGGTCGGTTTGGGCGCGGAGGAGTTGGATTAGGCGGAGGATGGAGATGAAGCAGACTCTGGGGGCGGGGATGAAGGTTAAGTAGGCTGATGGGTTGTTTAGAATCGCTTTTAAGGGTGGCTTACAGAAACCCAAAGCCGAATACCCCTGAGAGGATGAGCTTTTGGCGTCTGGGGAGCTGGATGCTCCATACGACCGGCATTGGAAGGAGGAAGATTAGGAAGTCGGTAACTGGTCAAAGTCAGCGTGTTTGCTATGCGGGCTTGTCAGGGGTGTGGCTAACCCATGTGCATCCCGGTACTTGACCACCAGAAGCTCTGCGGATGGCAGTACTGCTTCTGCAGAGTGAAGTCCCAGTATGCTTGCAGCGGGATGCAAGCAGTAAATGCGACGAGAGCCATGTAGATGTTTGTGAGGATGACAATGGCAAGCAGGACCTGGCCGGCCGTGCGGGCCCACTTGAAGGAGAAAAGGTGGATGTAGAGCAACAAGATGGACACTTTGGAGAAGCACAGCGAGAGGTTGTAGAAGAGGACGCCATACCAGGCCGCCTGGAACAAGTCAGCCAGCTTCTGTGAACAAAAAATGTCCCTCAGCACTCATACCCTCCCCCAGGCTATTGCGGAAGCCGTGTCAGTTGGGTCAAGATCCCACACATGCTGTCCGGCGCCATGGACGGCCTCTGGAGTCGCACCGGCGTTAGCATCAGCAGCGACTCAAAAGAGCCTGGTATGACGGACGTTCTATTATTCCAGCACAGGTTGCCGCTGCAAATACCTAGATGACTCATTAGCATACCCCTTTAAGGCAAACTGATGGGTCGGCGCACCAGCGCAGCGAGTATGCTCCAATCCGAAGAGCTCAGCACGCGGATGATAGCTCCTCTCGTGTAGAACCGTAATCCCACAAAGCAAGCGGCGATTGCCCAGCAAATGGCCGAGGATACGATAATGTTGACTTTGAGCGAGTCGTGAGGGAGATTAGGGGGCCAGAGCGGCGGTCCTGGCGGCGGTGGTGGTGCCGTGTCACTCATGATGAGATCTCGGGGTAGCACAGTCCCGGGGGCTGACACGATCGACTTGAGCGCCGACTGTTGAACATCCTTGTTTGGTCCTTCCAACAAACAGCTTGGGCTCAGCGCATGCCCGCCACTGCTACACAGTCAAACTTCGAGGTCGTTACGGGGTCGGTTATTCGATTTGAGACTCGGTAGGTGCTAACCAGTAAGGCGGGATCTCACGAACTGAGAAGCCCAGCCCTCCCGGCAGGAATTCTATATAAGAATGGCTGGGTCGCACGGATGTGGTTTGTTGGGGCAGAGCCTGAGAGCTCACCCAAGAGACAGGCTGCAAGCTCGAGTAGGGGACGGCAGCCAATGCAACCTTATCTTGGAGGGCCAAGCATGGATGGCAGAGCTGGACTCGGTTGCGTCGAGGATATAGCATCGGCAATTATGCTTCGTCGGTCCAATTGCGGCCGCACAGGAAGAGCTTGTTTATTCTAGGTTACTTCCGAGTCATCTGTCAAACCTGTCACTAACAAGATGGTGGCGATCGCGGAGCCATATTCAGGGCTAAGATCGCCATCTGGCATGAGTGCTTGTCCTTGCAACCTTGACCCAGGAGAGGGGTTGCGTCCGTCAGTCTGCCCGTGACAGCTCACTGCAGTGCGTCGGTAGGTAGTAAGCTCCTTGTATGCTGGTCGTCGCACGGTCGCATTAACCGTTCAACGGGGTTCTTTCTTTATGCGGCCTTGGGATGACATCTGTAAGGAGCGTGTTTCGGCAATGAGATGATGCCGCTATCCGAAGATCACTGCGAGACTGATTCCTTGTCATCCATCCTATCTGTCATCAGCGTCCTGCAACCTCTCCAGAGCAAAAAAAAGAAAAAGGACCAACCTGAACACCGGTGCTTCCGCAGCAGACAGGGCTTGACGCCCGAGCGCCGAAAGTTCCCTCTGCCATGTTGGTCAGCATGCAGACAATGGGTGCTTGAGGAACCAAGAATTCGATTCGTGCTCTGTCTCGGCCGTGCATGCAAGCGGAGGGTTGGCTGCAAGCGCACAGTGATGAAATTAGGGTACGGAAATGAAATTTCACAATTTTGTAAGCAATTCGCAATTCACCCTAGACCCTGAATTTCAAGAATTTCAGACGGGGGTTGTTACATAGTTAAGACATGGCTCCTAGGCACTGAACAAGCCTGGGGCAGGGCCAGACCTTGGCCTGGCTGGGTGGTGGAAGCGAGGGTTCTGTGAAAATAACCCTAACCCGAAGCTGACCGCCTGCCCGATCTGGTTAGCGCCATTTTCATGAAATTTCCATTGCGAATTCATGGCTGACTGTGAAATGAAATTCGATGGAACCCCTTGAAATTCCGCACCCTAGATGAAATCGCTTTGACGTGGAAGCCGTTGGGTGAGGGGTCCGCCATTAGCGGACGTCTCCACTTATTTTGTGGGGAAGGCCTGGGGACGGGACAAGGGGATAAATCCGCTAATAAATCTACGGATACTTCTCCCCGCTATTCATAAAGAGAATTGCATGTGCCGTGCATTTACCACATCAGCACCTCGATATTGGACGAGTTGGCGGTTCCCAAATTTCGCTTTTGATATCAAGCATCAATAATTAATCAGCCGGCAGCCACATCAACCACAATCCCTCTCACACCCACACACCATGGGCCGCTCCCACTCGCATCGCTACCGCACACTGACGACCTCCAGTCCCCTGCTCTTCCAGCCTTGAAATTCCTATTCTAGAGGTTCCTTGCAGCTTGGGCTGCACGGCTTGGTCCAGAAGTCCAATCGAGAGGTCGAAAATCTTGGCATTGACTCAAACGCTGGGGAAACGATCACAGACCAATCCGGCTTTCGGACGAGATAAGATCTAGATTCCTCAGCCCCGACCGCACTCCGGCATGTCGAGTACTCGGGCCTGTTAGACGTTAAACAAAGCTGCCTTGCTCCAGGAGCACCGAGCATCGCCCTGACAATGATTGCACAATGATCTATACGCTACATGTAGTCGTTTCAGTCAACAATAGTCTTCGTGCTCGTGCACAGCGCTGACTCGGGTGAGTCGGGTTCGAGAATTCTGGGCGAGAGACATGGTTGATATAGACGGCCCAGCAAGCCTGCCTCAGTACAGCATTGGCCGAGTTGGGAGTCCTCGAAAGTTGCTCCGGGTAATTATCCAACCTCTATGCTCTTATTAGGGCAAGAATGACTCTAAAGTAACCTCATAACCTACTGAAAGGAACGGAAAAGACAGACACCACCCCTCTCAGAGCCTCAGTACATAGCCCACCCACCGCTGGCAGAGATCACCTGTCCACTAACCCACCGACTCTCCTCACTGGCCAACCACGCCACAATCTGGGCGATATCATCCACCGTTCCAATCCGATTCTCCACCGGAGTCTGGGACTTCTGCATCTCAATATAATCCTTCGGGATATTCTCCATGAGCTGCGTCTGCACCGGGCCCGGGTTGACGGCATTGACCGTGTGGCCCGCGCCGCCCAGCTCGGCCGCCCAGCACCGCGTCAGGCCCTCGAGCGCCGTCTTGGACGAGCAGTACACCGACAGGTCCTTGAACCCGTACCGCGCCCCGACCGAGCTGATGTTGACGATCCGCCCGCCGCGGGCGGGAAGGTGTGGGAGGACTGCCTGGACCATGAGCATGGGTCCCCGGACGTTGAGGTTATAGATGGATGCGAAGTCTTCGACGGTGACGTCCTGCAGGGGCTTGACGAGCTCGGCGCCGGCGTTGTTGACGAGGATGTCGATGTGCGTGCCGAAGGCTTGGACTGTTTGCTCGATGACTTGCTTAGGGGCGAGAGGGTCGCGCAGGTCGGCTTTGATCTTGATGGCTTGCGAGCCGTTGCCGAGATTGTCGATCTTGGCTATCAGGGCGTCCATGGCCTTTTCGCTGCCTTGGGATGTGTATGTGCCAGCCACCTGTCCACATGTAAATCTCGTGTTCACTGTGTTCCGTTGTCAAGTTTGATGCTACTCACCTTCGCGCCACGGCGCGCCAGCTCGAACGCGATTCCGGCACCGATACCCCGGGAAGCTCCAGTTACAATGGCGACTTTGCCCTGGAGGTTGAAAGACAGGTTGGACAGGGGCATGACGGACTCCATCGTGATCTCGTTATGTAGGGGTATCGCGTTTAAGGTTTCGTATACCGTGGGCAGGTCGAAGGTAGGTGTTCTGGATTTCGACTCGCGTTGGACAACCGGTCCTAGGTTGAGAGTCTATAGCTTCTTGGTTCAAGATGAGAAGTGGGTATTTATGAATCTTTGATGAGCCTGATGTCTTTAGTGTGGGACGAGGTTGTAGATATGTATGATTGTATTGTTGAAGCTGATGACTGTTGTGCAGCGAAGAGTGATGCTCTCCGGGTGAGAAAAGAGCAGTCTTAAATACACAGAATCAGTTCTCATGCCTACCATTCCCATCAGCATAAATGCCATGACGGCGCTCCCATCCAGGACGCCGAAAGCAGTCCGTCGTCCAAGTCCGATGGTGCCATTTGAGCAATACTAAGCAACTTGCGTAAGTTGCGTGCAAAAACCTTGGAGTTTCGGCGTTGATTTCTTGGCTTCCAATTTGTGTTTCGGCCCAGTTGCCAACTTGCCACTTGCCAGACGTGCCAGACGGGCCAACTGCTGGCCGCGCTCCCGCGCAAGGAACGTAGCGTAACCCTAACCCCTACGGAGTATACCGTCTTGGCTTACGTTAGCGGCGTTACATACGGTAGTAAGCCCTCAACAGCTAACGCCGATGGTTCCACCCGACGGGTCGGGCGTCAACGCTCACACCTCAGCGCAGCACTAAGCAGCGCAAACGCCGCGGCGGTTGGCATTGCATACCTACTCTATAGAGTGGCAAGACAAACCCGGTTACACTCCCAAAAAGGAACCAATTCACCGAAGCCTCCCGTCAGTAGATTTCTGGTCAGGTCATTTTGGCGGCCTTTGTGGAAGTTTTTTTCCTGCAGTTTTAGCCTTCAAATTCAAATGCCTTGCGATGCAATCGACAATCGAGGAACTCGTATCACCGACGATCTCTGGATGCTGCGAAGAGCATAGCACGGCCAGACCGAGATGACGGCATCATTTCTAAGGACTCTTGAGCGCACTTGGCGATGGGCTGCCAGGTCATGGTTTCTAAGCGGATCCCGATCGAAAATCTCGCATTCGCCATGGTGAGAACACGCTTTGGTAAGGTACATACAACTTAAGATCTTGTACGTACAGAGGAGGCAATGTGTCGATAGGGGTAGTAAGGAGGGTAAAATGTCACACTCAAAGTTGCGCTGAACTAAGACGAAGGATGTGAAGTGCTTGCCCCTGAATAACTCTCAGGAAACATCAGATTTACCCGTCGGCAGGACTCACGCGAACCAGACATGCCGGACCGCGCCGAGAGGCCGGATCCGGTCTGTTGCTCGTCATTCCGCTGTGAGTTTAGATTGCCAATATGGGAGCAGAGCCGATTCTACCTAAATGATACGTCTCGTCCAGGATCACGAAACTTTGAAAAACTCGACGGTAGCTGCGCATCGCAATCATGTCCTCCATGCGTTTGAGTACGCGATGCCCCTGAAGGCCTGAACAGTCAGGAACCCCTCACGAACCACTCGCCTCCCCTTCACAAACCTGTCCCAGGGCGAGATGGCTGTACGCGCATTCGCCGTCCTCGCGCTAGCCGCTATCCTGGTCTCTACACCAACCGCCGCGGAGGAGATGAAAACCTGCGGCTCCGCAAGCTACTTCCCGTTGGAATACACCTGCTACAACAACAGCGCACTATGTCCCATCTCATTCACCCGGCCGAGCGTGTCGTGCGGCGCAGCGGGCTGCTATGCCCCCGAGCAATTCTCCTGCGAGGACGGAACCACCCTCAAAACCCTCCCAGACGCGACAAGCCCCTTCACCCTGACAGCGTTCGGCAACCGGCCGGGGTTCGGCAACATGACGGTCAAGGCCTGCGGCAACTACCTCGCCATTGGCGCCAACGCGCGGGAGTGCGCCGCGTGCTCCTCGTCCGCCGCGGCGAGGCCGGGAGTAAGTATCCGGTGCAGTGAGTACGGGAATCGGACGGTGCTGCTTCCCGGCGGGCAGATGGTGAGGTTTTCCCGTTCCGTTGGTCGGTTATGTCGTTGATGAGGTGGGAGAGAGATTGTGAGAAGCTGACAGCGAAACACAAGGCTGTTGATGTTCCGGGCCATCAGTATTGGTACGTGAATCCGAGGGACGGGGTATTACAGTTTACCGAAGCACTGCCGTCGAATTCTTCGTTGAATGCGACCTCGCCTGGCACGGAATTTGCAGGACAGAACGTCAAAGGTGAGAGCGATGCTTCATATGGAAATTTTTCCGCACAAACATCGGTATTTAACAGTAAGTCATTAGTGTATGAGAACGGCTTCTTCATGTACGACCGCGACAATCTGCCTCATTTCTGGCTCGCCTGCTTGCGCACCTTGCCTGGAGGAGCCATCGGAACTGGCAGGACGTGGCGGATTTATGCACCGATCTCCATGAATATTGGCAGAGGGGATTGCGAGCAGATCAAACTGGTGGCAACGGCAACAGATCGCAAAAGGGGCGCTTACAGGTACGATTAGACTTGGAGTCGTGGGCTGGGAGGAAAAGACCTGGCGTAGACATAGATAAGAGCAAATACAAGTCCAAATCATGGTCTAGGATCCGAATGAGATCAGATAAGAAAGAAGCGATTGGCGATGTGCTATGTACAAGATGGATTGCCACCGTGTGATTGCCAGCCCTACAATACTAGGATCCTACCTGCCGTCGGCGCGTTGTGTGATGCCATCTCAACCCCAGACCAGCAGCCCATGAACCACGTCCCATCCTCATCTCGGTCAAGTCTATCTAGAGCATGAGCGGGGGACGTCTGCCCACTGGCCGCGTGTCTCATCCTCATCTCGACCAAGTCCGTCTTGAGCCTGGACGGGGTCGTCTGCCGGTTGGTCGGAGGTCTCACCCTCATCCCGGTCAAGTCCGTCATGAGCCTGGACAAGGACGTCTGCTTGCTGGTCGGACGTCTCACCCTCAACTTGGTCAAGTCCGTCTTCAGCATCGACGGGGACGTCTGCACGCTGGTCGACATGCTCGATATTGCCAGATAAACGAACCGGAAGGGGAGAATTCGCCGTCCAAGTGATCCGGGTCAGGTCGCCTTCGTCCCAATAACCGCGTCCGCCCCGTTTGTAGATCGCCGCTCTCTCCCGCCAGGATGATCTCATCTTGGCCTTCGCCACCGAGTCCTTGCGCCGAAAACTGTCGAGGAGGCTGTAAGCTCGAGCTTCGTCGAAGCGCTCGTTGAGCTCTTGATCGCTGAGTGGAGTCTCGGGGTGGTCCCAGAGCACATAGCCACATCGCCTGAGCCAAGCGTGCGCGTCGTGGTTGATGACGTCCTTTTTCCAGAGGTTCTTATGTGCTTGGTACCACATGCGGAAAGGCCCTGATCTGGCATCGTCCGGTTTGCAAAAGAGGTGGCCTCCGAGGTGATAGTCGTCGAGATCATCGCTCTTTATATGTTCCTCCAAACGCTCCCAGTCATAGCACCAGCCTTCGTAATCATACGCTGTTGATCCGCAGTAAAACGTTGAGGATAGCATGTACCTGGCACGTGGTGGCGATTCTCCGCAAGTCATAAGTATTCTGCGCTTCTCCTCGTAGGTTCTGGCGTGATCGAGTTCAAAGAGAAAGTCCAATCCAAGGAAGAGCTAACCAGATATACAATGTTAGTCTCGATCATAATCCTGTCCTTCCCCGAACGCACAAACCGGCTACACTTACATAACCTTGCTTGTGGCTGTTCGATCTGGCCGGGCTCAGCCAATCGACCCGTTCAGAGGCCCATTTGGCATCATGCTTCGCAACTTCATCAAAGGCTTGATTGCAAGTCAGTATACTTAAGACGCAGGTAGCGTATGAGAGATCGGAAGAACGAACCGCGAGAGCACCCGTTCAAAGTAGTCGTGAATGCAGGCAAGCTGCTCATTCACCCACGGTGAAAAGGGCTGGAAAAAACCGGAGTTCAGAGATATCTCCAGCGCTGTTCTCCTCACGTTCTTGTCCCGGTCGCGGAACAGGTTGCAATAGAGCTGAAATCGGTCCATGGCGCGATGAATTCGGAAAATCCCAATGAAGGAGGGTGCACGCAAACCCAAATCCAGGAAGCTGCCGATCCAGCCTCCAATGGCCATTGGTGGCGCCTCCAGGGCGGTGGTTTTGGGGCCGGGGTTTCGACATTGATTGCGCCGCTCATCACCAAAGGAGGCGTCGGCTGACGCTGTCGCCCGTGCCATTCGGCGAAGAACGACTTGACGTGATTTGGCCTCTTTTTTGATGTCATACACCATATCGTCGAATTCAATGGGACGGAAGCGATAGTCTGAAGCGGAGACCGTCTTGCGATGGTGTGGATGGGCGAGCCGGAACACTGGCTTGAGCCGGAGTCGCAACAGTCGGGGCCTTCACTGTCGGAGCCGAAACAGCCGGAGCTGGGATGGCGGTGTTGGAACCGGGGAAGAAGAGTAAACCAGGAGAGTAAGACCAAGGATAATACTCTCTTCGCCGTCCAGCTTCGTCAACGGCACGATTTGTACCGTCATCTTGCGCGTTAGGTCGGAAAAGCCGAACAGAGGCATTGCACTTCTGTGGCTTCTTCCCACCCTCTTCGGTCATGGTTGGCGGGAGAGCGAGCTACGTATGTTTGTCGACGTCTGTGTTGATATATATATTGTTTGGATCATTACATGCCCACATTGCTCGAAGTGTACCTGCTCTCTCACTCTGCATCATGGGTATCTCGGTGGTGTATTCTGTTGGCTGTCTGGGAGGTGATGCCACTGTTTGACAACGGCGCTTTTACCGTACACAGTGGCGGTAACGAGGATTGTACCTTCTTTTTGCATCGCAATTCGCCGGCCGTGGATATCTGACCCGGGCGAGGCATCAGGCCACCGGTTGAACCTTTGCCGCCGGAAAGGCGTGAAGCACGGCGCAAGGCCAAGCTAGCAGCGATGTCTCGGAAACCAATTTCGAGCTCAGACCTCGCTATTCGTCGGTTCCCGAGGACTTTCCGAATCATATTACCTAGGTAGGTAGGCAGATTCGCTAACCGAGCCAACTCATCCTCGCGCTCCGATTTGGCAGGAGCTCCTACCCCAGATTCCGGACTTCTGGGGTATATACATCTTGGGAGTACCGGTAATGTTTGCAGCTCGGTGTGCACGAGCCATGATTTCCCGCTCATCTGCCTTAGTATCGGGAACCTCCGAAGAACCAGGATTGCATGAGCTTCAAGTTGTTACTCCTCCAGATTTGGATCTCATCATCTCAACATCTCGTTGGCAAGCCTGACACGCTCCGTCTTTTGCGCGTTCGAAATTTTATTCGACGCCATGACCCACGTCTCGCGACGCGGGACATTCTGGAGTAATTTGGATCGCAAGTTTCCGGCGAGCCTGGAGGTCTCCTTCCACCTCAGCATGGTCGGGCTCAGCGTCGTCGGGCTTCAGCGCTTCAAGTCCTTGTGCCGGTGTCGTTGTCGGCGGGCCTGCTGCTGACTTGTACCGCCGCCGAGAGGGAACAGCAAGAGGCTGAGGACGCGCCGAACTGCGTACGCAGCCTTGACCAAACTGACGACCGTCCAAGGTTGCCGCCACTCGACGTACTCGAACTCGGCGGGCCTGACCCAGCAATGCCTACGGACTCTCGTGGCTGAGTATATATATGGTTTTGATCACGGTGCCGACAGGATGATATCTTCACGACTCGCAGATGGGAGGCGCAACCCTCGTTGCAGCAGATGGCCGTGACTTCCTGGTTGAAGGTTTCGCCGCAAAATGGCAAACTAAAATAAAAAGATAAACGTCATCAATCGACCAGATCTGAGAACTGAAACTCCTGGTGATTCGCAGCTCTGGGTTTCCCACGATTGTGGGACCACTCCCGTCCAGACGCTGGGCCTGACTAAAGGGGGACTGGGAAATTAACTTGGACCTATATACTATAGTTAGAGCTCACTCACTCCCATGCCTGCTACTTTTTGTTTGTTGTCGAGTGTCATCTTCGCAATTTGAATCGAGTCGGTCCTCCTCCTTCTCCGAGTCGTCCTCAGGTACACGAGGGATGGTCACAATGTAGGTGGCATGGTTAGGTGGGCAGCCGACGATGGGGCATTGTGGACAGAACTCTTTCTGCCTGCCACCACATCAGTATTTCTTCGAGTTTTGTACGTTCCCCATCGGACAGTTCCGATGCCTGCCCCGGATGCGCTGTGACTTTTCCAGGTTGGCGGCGAATAGGACGCCTGCAGCCAACCATTCGTCGGCGAGCGATGTGAGTCGTGCCTGCAGTACCTCTGCCTCTTCGTCGGGTTGACGTTAGAGCTCTTTAACGCGCTCCGTCATAAATTCATCCGGCGCAAATAAGTCCCCAATCGCCTTTGCAGGAATGTCAAGCAGCCTGAGCTTTGTAGATAGCAACTTACCACGCACCAACTCTGCAACCGCCTCGGAAACGCTGTGGCACATCGCCTCCATTGCAGCGGCCTGACGCTCTTTAGTAAGTATGAGGCCTTTCTCTGATGCGTGGAGCAGGATTTGTAAATGTCAATGCATGGCTTCTCCCTCTCGGGGTTGGACCATTCCACGTCGATGTTGAGAAAGAAGATAGATCAGGAACTATACAACATGCTAAAGTAAAACAATATGTCAGAAGCAGGACGTTCTCGGAAGCCCTTCTGAGCACGAAAGATGTTGGCAACACGTCCAGACCTTTCCTCAGGGGCCCAGTACGACAGAGACTTTATATAAGATTGCGAAACTTCCCCTCAGCCCCGTCTTTCCTCAAGCATTTACGGCAAGCCGCAGGCCACCAACCGGGAAACCGCATCCCTGCTTGCCATTCTGCGTGTTTGCAAGCGGACCGGAGCAAATACCAAACCTGCTGTCGCCCGTGTTTACCAGCGCGCAGCAGCCCGAGGCGCAATCGGCATCGCCGGTGCACTCCCCGCCAATAAACTGTCCACCGTTTCCGTTCCCAACGTTGGCGACACCCGCCGGATCCGGTTTGAGAGTGCTAGGCTTGATAGTCTCCCCAACCTGGGCGCCGCCGCCCTGGTTGTTCCCCTGGTTTCCGTTCCCGTTCCCACCACCAGTTTGGTCATTGCCGCCCTGGTCAACGTTTTGATTCCCTCCTTGGTTGTTGCCCGCACCACCGCCAGATTCGAAGCCACAGCCCTGCTTTCCAGCCTGGTTCTGGGCTCCGACACCAGAGCAGACACCGATGGTCGTGCCGCCTCGCGGGAGTGTTGCGCAGCATCCGCTAGCACAGTCGGCAGCTCCCAGACACTGACCCCCAATGAACTGGATGCCATTTCCGTTCCCGACGTTTTTCTCGCCGGCAGGGTCAGGGATGTTCTGGCGACGCGACAGATCAGGCGCAGCCTGGACCGCGGAAAATGTGACTACGTCAGGGGTATGTCAGTGACCTGATCCGTCTGATTGATCCATATCAAGACAAACTTACGAGCTACCACGCTCAGGAAGGTGCTGAGTTGAACCATGTTAAGGGATATGATTGTTCTAAAATAAATATGAACTTGAAGGTAAAAGGAGACTTCGTCGGGTTGCGACTTGTTCTCAATGGTCGAATCGAAGGGAAAGGACACCTGGTCCGGATGCTAGAAGAGACTAAGAGAAGAGAAGCTGCTTGTAGTGGATGCTAAGAAGGCTATAGGATCGACGAGAAGAAACACGCCCGGCTTTATAGAGTTGAGATGATAGCTGTATGCCATCCCTTAGCGGTCCCTAGATGTCGATCTGGACCATCCGGTCCTGCGCGCTCGGGGATTGTGGCCATGATTCTGAAAGAGCACGTTTTCTCCCTGTCAGCCCAAAGTTCCGACTTTCAAAACAAGGCGGTTCTGAGGAAACATGGTGGCAAGCCGACGTGATGCAGTATCTGTCTCATGTTCAACTGTTAGTGATTGTGCAGTGAAAACGGCCAAAATGCTACCATGCGGGGGCCAAGCCCAAGCGTTCCGGGATCCAGGCTCTGACCCCTGACGCGCCAATGTCAGGGGCTTCGGACGACGTTGTCGCAGAAGCCGAGGAGGTCATCAGCGGAATCTTCTGAAAGATGCTTAATGTTAACGTTATGTGTACAGTCAGTTTAGGAGGCAGGGAGTTTGCAATTCTCTCAGTAGCACAAGGAACAGTACCTAAAACAGATAGATACCTGGGGTACTGAGTCAGCGAAGCACGTCTCGACTCAACGGCGGGTGGCTCTGTGTCAGCTAGAGCTCTGTGGAAAGAACCAGCGAGTCGAAAACGCAAGTTTGCTGCGATAGATTCAATCCATCAATGCTTGGCCGAAAAGTACTAGATCATTGAAGATGTTCTGAGCATTCACAACTCACTTACTGAGCATGAGCAAACTTCCAGATTGCTGATCGGCTGCTGATCGCTGGGGTTTTGCGGGGGTGTGGATCCACTGCAGTGGATCCAGTGGATCGACAGCCTAAGCCACTGCCGCAGCTGCAGACCCATCACAAGGAATTTCCCGAACAAATGCGACAACAGCTTGAGCTGTCAAGAATCGCATCCTTCTCATGCGCTCCAAGTGCTTGTTTCAGAAACCCTAGGACAATTCACAGAGCTTCGATCGATGTGAGAAAATCGTCGAATTACCAGTTCAGGTAAGGCCTGACATCGGACGGAACTTGGCTTAGCCGGTTGTTGCCTGGCGCTACCTGCGACGAGCAGAGCAGAGGTTTCATCTTGGTAGCGCGCTTCTGCTTGTTTCTAACGCACGAAGCTGTCCAAATCTCCAACCCGCATCCAGGTAACCGTCGATGAATTGATGCCTTTGGTTCGGGTTGTTTTTTTGGGGTCGGTAGCAATCAATTATCACACCCAGCACGCTCATAGTTTCTGAGCCTGGTCTGGCGAATAACGAACTGGAATGACGAACGCGTTGGAATCTGGCAAGCTGGAACCAGTTCGATGTCAGTTTCGCCCGCACTTGGCACGCCCAATTGCAATAGGTCCCCTGGCCAAGAGGGAGGCTCGCGGCATCCTCCTCTGTCCCCGGGCTGTCTGGGCCTGCCCCCCCACGGCTTTCTGTGGGGAAAGCACCGCCTCCGTTCCGTGCCACCGGGAACGTCCTTTCCGTTTCGCCAATCTCAGGGAAACCTCCACATTGGTTAGCACCTGGGTCACTTCAATCCAACACTTGCACTATGCATGCATCACCAGACCGAAGTCAGGTAATACCTGTGTGTCAGGTATGCAAACATCTGCTTGCAACCTCAAAGGGTTCTTTACCTAGGGATTTGGAGCGGTTTACATTGCCATCACTCAACTGGCACCGTCTCACTGTCTCACACCGAAAGTTTTCACAACTTGGCCTTCCCAATATGAAGATCCTCCCAGTCCTGGCGTGTGAATGGGACGTACGTGCAGCCCTTACCATAACCTTCAATCCAAAATATATTATCCCCAGCAGACACCTTGTCCGGGTCGACGCCCTCCCGCTTTAGGGGGATCTTGTTCTGCTTGTTGTTGTGTGTTCTGAAGGGTGCTTGTACGTGACGCAGGAAAAGGGGTACCGCGTACCTGGGCAGGTGAGTGCGAGCATGTCTGAGACGGCAAAGTTAGTGTTGGCCCGCAACTAATTTCTCAATTAGTGGGACAAATAGGAACAACATACCGCAAGAAATCTTGATGATTGAAGCTCTCCTTAAGAGCCGGGTCGATGTAGATTGCAGCTGTTCCTGCCTTACCGTCGTGGCCAGGTAGTTGGACGCCATAGACATTGGCATCCAGCACGCCAGTAAACTTTCCCAACACCTCGGAGACCTCGGCCGTTGACACGTTTTCCCCTTTCCACCGAAATGTATCGCCAAGCCTACGCCAGATTACGATTAGTACTTTAGTACTATCTCGGTCCGGCTCTATAATTTCAACTTACCTGTCTAGAAAGAACCATCTGCCCTCACTATCTCTCCGTAGCGCGTCCCCTGTGCGGTAGAAGCAGTCTCCTTTTTCAAAGACATCCTGAACAAACTTGTTCTTGGTGGCCCCTGGATCGCCCCAGTATCCAGGAAACGGCCTCTCGGAAGGAATTCGAACCAATATCTCTCCGCCAACCTCGTAAGGCATCCGATACGCAAACCCCGTCTGTGGATCCCGAACAAGATCTCCTGTTTCGGCATCAACGGCTACCGGCACATAAATCTGATGGTACTTCCAGCGCCGCAAGAGTCCATGATGGCCAACCGCATGGGCAGTGTAGTCGTTCCGGCTGATATTCTCGAGGCTTAACATGCCCTCAGTGCTGTTAAAGAATTCATAGACGCACTCTACACCAAACCGGTCGCGGAACCGCTGCCATACATCCGGGCGTAGGCCGTTCCCAAAGACGGCACGTACGTGATGTTGGCGGTCAAGAGGTGACGGCGGGGCTGCCAACAGGTAACGCAAGGTCTCGCCGACATAGACGAACCATGTAGCACGCGAATCGCGGATGTCTGACCAGAAGTTGGAGACGCTGAACTTGGGGGCTATGCAGATTGTATTGCCGGCCAGGATCTCTGCAGGCCATCAGTGGCAGATTCATGGCTGGAAATGAAAGAAGCCAGTAAGGTGGTAGGTACTTACGGCCGATGGCACTGATGCCCCCAGTGCCGTGATAGAAGGGCATGCAGACATCTAGATCTCTGTCAGCCACAAACAATACAGGAGGACAAAGCAACACTCACAAAATCTGTCACGGTCTGGGTCCACGGGATTCATCCCCGTCACTCTTCCATAACCCTGTCCGAACCCTCCCGCAACCGGAATCGCACACCCCTTCGGCATTCCCGTGGTCCCGCTCGTGTAGAACAGCGCCATCGGTTCCGTCCCTTTAATACCCTTCCTCAACTCATGCGGTGGCATATCAGTCTTCATAGCCCTCACCTCCCTCCTTATATCCGCCAGCCTGACAAACTCCATCCCCCTTTCCCCCTTCATATTATTCCTCATCTCCCCGCTTACCTCCTCAATCCTCTTCTCAGCCTCCGCATCCCCATCCACCAGCACCAACCGCGCCCCACTAATCCTTAGACAATGCACCAACGCATCCCCTCTCAAATGGTAATTAACCATCGCCGGCGCAGCGCCCACCGCCCAGAGCCCAACCCATGCAAAAACAAACTCCGCCGAGTTGAGCATGTAGAACCCGACCAAATCCCCGCGTTTAACGCCCCGCGCGAGGAACCACCAGGCAAACTGGTTTGCCCGCTCGAGCAGTTCCGTCCATGAGTATGTCACGGTTCTGCCGGATGCGTAGTCACGGGCCCAGATAGCTTCCTTATCGGAGCCCAGTCTAGCCGCGTGGTCGGCTATGAAATAGTACGGAGAGACGCTGTCTGCGCGCACGGCTCGTGCTAGCGCGCGCCGGATGTGCGCCTGCCCGAGGAGCACGCGCAGGTCTTTGTGCAGGTGCAGCTTGGCATTGGCGTACATGTAGAGAAGGGTGGGGATGGTGAGGGTCGCGGCGGTGGTGGCTTTGAGTGAGTTAAATGCCGAGTTAGACTTAGATGAAGGCGGAAGATTGGGAGGGAGACTGCACGGGAAGGGGGGGTGTGGTTGGCTTACCTAGCGAATCCATGATGTCCAGAGTGTGAGGACCGTAGGGGTGTTAGGGCCTGTCTTGGAGGGTGCTGAGGAGGAGTGAGCCTTGAGAATGCCTGCTCGCGGGGAGATAGGTAAATACTACCTACCTAGTCAGCCGGGGTTAGGAATTGGTAGCAACTTCTACAGTTTCCTGCGGCAGTGACAGCGTGTCGAAGCTATAGCGAAGTGCAGCATAGACTGAGACTGAAGCTCAGTGAAACTTGGAGGTTTTCATGAGGTTGATCTCGACGGTTCGATCTCATCGACTGAAAACCGTACCCCGCGCCGGGGCCCGCGGTAGTGAATCGGCGGCATCGAGCGGCAATAACAATTCCGCTGTTGCATGTCTAACCAGTGTGCTACCCGGCAGATGATGTCCTGCATCAAAAGTACTGTAACTTTGGTAACTTGGTAATGTGCGGCGTGCCTGAAGTAGCAAATCCGGTCATCTCGAGTTTGGAGAAAGGACTGGGCACCAAACGACTTGGAGCACTACGCAGAAGTCCAGAGGCACCATTGAAGTGCTCTCTTCATCGAAAACCCGTAAGGTATATTTCGTAATCAATAAATCCCGTTCTTTGAAGATTACTGGAGAGGGAGCATCTGATCGTGCCTACACCAAGGTCGAGTTGACTGAGCGTGGTTTAGGTAAGGGCGGGAAGGCAGGGTACTTCCACAAAGTGGAGTCTCTTGCTTGGCGGCCATTTGGACCCACGAAACCCACCGAGCCAGCGGCCTGGAATTCTCCTCAAACATCAAAATTTTCGCGTCGGATAACTGAGGTGCCAGCTACCTCTCACACCACCTAGCTGCGCAGAGGTGCACGTCAGGCGCCCAGCGGAAGATACTCCGCAGTAGAATTGCAGCGAGAGGGAAGGTAGGACCAATGCATTGTATCGTACAGGGGGATTTGTCCTTCTGCGGACTCCCTGTCTTTCGATACATGGTCACTGAGAGAGGATGTGATACCATCATTTCCATTGTTTCGAAGGCCAGCGTCTTCAACGGCAGCACCCCTTTCCAGCCACTCAGAGCCGTTCATGGTTTCTCAGAGCCTCTCCTCTGGAGGGCCTTCTCTTCCCGGCACGTATTGTGCTGGGTCTCGGAAGGGGCTGGGTAACGGGCGTGAGAGGGACTCAAGTTTCTCCCATGAATTGCTGCGAGATTGATGTTTTCTGGGCCATCATAGTCCGCGCCATCTGGCTGCTTCAATGCATAGTCTACCGAGGCGAGGCTCCAAGTCGTCCTACATTATAGGCCTTTTATATTTATCTTCGGGCGAGTTTGCTAGCAACAGCGAAGTTGAATACTTCCTGCCGTTCGCTCCCGTCCGGCTACAGCCGATGCGCGTTATTCCCGGAGCCGGCCCGGCATATCCGTATCGTGATAAAGGGCTACCGGTAGTTACGTCATTGCCCGCTGGAGTCCGGCAATCTCATCAGGAGGAAAAGAACCTCTATGGCAACAAATATACAATCTATGACTTTGAATTGCAAGTTTCGATGCTTAATTCCTGAAGATTGTAATCAAGATGGCGCCTCGAGACCATGAGAAGACGTCCAAATTTGGACACCTGCCCCTGAGCACCAGCGGCCCTCTCGAATGCGCTCTCAAGGGCACAATACTCCTGAACCACCCGTACTTCAACAAGGGCTCCGCCTTCAGCAAAGAAGAGCGCCATGATTTTGAGCTGGCTGGCTTGCTGCCGCAGAGCATACAAACTCTGGAGCAGCAGGTCCAGCGTGCTTATGAACAGTACTCGATACGGCCCGATGATCTCTCAAAGAACACGTTTTTGACCTCCTTGAAGGAGCAAAACGAGGTTCTGTACTTCAGAGTGAGACGCCCCAGCGGGAATCCCTACAGTTAGGAGTCTCAACGCCCTGACATACTCCAGCTCCTCCTCGACAACCTCGAGGAGATGCTCAGTGTAGTCTACACCCCAACGGAGGGCGAGGCTATTCAAAACTATTCCCGCATTTTCAGGAGGCCCGAGGGCGTCTTCCTCAACATTGAGGACATTGACAGAGTGCACCATGATCTGTCTCTGTGGGGCACGGCAGAGGACATTGATTACATTGTGGTTACGGGTAGGTCGATCCAATCAACCTTTCCCGGCACGCCCGTAGTACTTACTGACCCAGTCTAGATGGAGAAGAGATCCTCGGAATCGGCGACCAGGGATGCGGTGGCATCCTGATATCCATTGCCAAACTTGTCCTCATGACGATATGTGCCGGGATCCACCCGAACCGGGTGTTGCCCGTGGTCTTGGACTGCGGCACGGACAACGAGAGCCTTTTGAAGGACCCGCTGTATCTCGGGTTGAGGCGCAATCGAGTTCGCGGCGAGCGCTACGACAAGTTCGTCGAGACATTTGTTAATTCGGCCCGTCAACTGTACCCGAAGGCGTATATCCACTTTGAGGACTTTGGCTTTTCCAACGGTAAGTGAAACAGACAGCGACAGAAATCTGGGCTAACGGATGTGCATTTACTTAGCGCGGCGAATACTCGACAAGTGGCGGCCGGAAATCCCCTGCTTCAACGACGATGTCCAGGGAACAGGTTGTGTGACCCTGGCGGCCATACTCGCCGCTCTGCACGTGTCAAACCAGAAACTGGGAGACCTGCGCATGGTTGTGTTCGGCGCCGGGACGGCTGGTGTTGGCATCGCAGATCAGGTCCGCGATGCCATCATGACCGAGCGAGGCATCAGTAGGGAGGAGGCAGCGAAACAGATATGGTAGAACCCCACTCACATCGTCCGCGTCAGCTCACCCGTTTAACCTTTCGCTTGCAGGCTCATCGACAAGCCCGGGCTTCTCACCATAGAAACCGAGAACCTGTCCGATGTGCAGAAGAGGTACGCACGATCCGAGGATTGGAGCGATAAAAAGCGGGACCTTTTGAGCGTGGTCAAGGAGGTCAAACCGAACGTCCTTGTCGGCACCTCCACTGTGCCCAAGGCCTTCACCGAGGAGATCGTTCGTGCCATGGCATCTCACTCAGAGCGACCCATCATCCTGCCGCTGTCGAACCCAACACGCCTGCACGAAGCGGTCCCTGCCGATCTGCTCCAGTGGACAGATGGCAAGGCTCTCGTCGCCACCGGCAGCCCGTTCAAGCCTGTCAAGGGTCCGTGGGGCGCAAACGGCGAGGAGGTTGAGATCACGGTGGCGGAATGCAACAACAGCGTCGTCTTCCCCGGGATCGGGCTGGGCGGTGTTTTGTCCCGCGCCAAGCTCGTCACGGACAAGATGCTGGTCGCCGCCGTGGGCGGCGTGGCAGAGCTGAGTCCGGCGCTGAGCGATCCCACGGGACCGTTGTTACCGGGCGTTGACGTGGTGCGCGATGTGAGCGTGCGCGTCGCGAGGAAGGTGATCCAGGCTGCTATGGAGGACGGCGTAGCTACGGTGGAGGGGATCCCGAGGGATGAAAGTGACTTGGATGAGTGGATTAGGGAGCAGATGTGGGACCCGGTGTACAGACCGCTCAAATATGTCGTGGCCAAAGGGGCAAGTCGTCAGGCCCGAGGCGAGATGCGCGTCGTGGGGAGCGTGGAGCGCGATGGAGAGTAGTGAATATGAGTGTGTTCGGGAACTTAATCCTAGTCATTGCCCTAAATACTCTTGAGTTGTCATAAGTCTACTGGAAATAATCAGGATATCTGCGTGAGGCATTGCATTGCAAGTAGTCTGGTGAGAGATCTTTTGCAGTTCAGAGTGAGCCTTGGTGAACCAGAATGGCCCATGGAGTGTCTGCTTATCTTATCAGCAAATGGAAATCAAGCGGGTTAGGGTTGTGCGTTAGACTTCCGTCCACGTGACAGCTCACAAATTCGTAGGGCTTGCGATCCACACCAAAAATTATCGCGAACCGCCGCCAATTTCCAGATTGCTGCGTTTCCCGAAATTTCGACCCCCAACCCGTCAAGTCGCATTTCCGCAACCAGACAGTCGCAATGGCCAAGATCTCGTGAGTATAGCCCGTCCAGATGCCTTGTTTGCCGTTTTCGACTATTGCCGCTACATCGTCCGCGTTCTGGCTGCAGATGGAGCCGTATCATGGGGGGTAATGAGGAGGGGGGATCTACTCTGGGCAACGAGAGTGCCCAGGTATAGGTCGAGGAAGTTGGCTGCGATATGTCTTCACAAATGCGCTAACGTCAAGGCAAACAGGCGTGGTGCCCCCGGTGGCAAGCTCAAGATGACCCTGGGTCTCCCAGTGTACGTGCGATCCCGTCCCTGAACCCCGAACAGCCGGTCTCCGATCGATTACTTCTACGAGGATGGGAAGAGCTGGCAGGGCAGGAGGCTAACGGGCCGACACAGTGGTGCCATCATGAACTGCGCCGACAACTCTGGCGCGCGGAACCTCTACATCATCTCCGTCAAGGGTATCGGTGCCCGCCTCAACAGACTACCCGCCGGCGGTGTCGGCGACATGGTGATGGCGACAGTCAAGAAGGGCAAGCCTGAGCTCCGGAAGAAGGTCCACCCCGCCGTCATCGTCCGCCAGGCCAAGCCCTGGAAGCGCTTCGATGGCGTCTTCCTGTACTTTGAGGACAACGCTGGTGTGGTATGTGCTTCTTCTGTGACAGGACGCACTTCTGATGCGGAGACACGGCGGACTATGAGCGGATGTCTCCGGATTGTTAGGGAAAGGAAACAGGAATGGAGATACGCTAACGATGCTGTCCACAGATCGTCAACCCCAAGGGCGAGATGAAGGGTTCTGCGATCACTGGGCCCGTCGGGAAGGAGGCTGCGGAGCTCTGGCCCCGTATTGCCAGCAACTCGGGTGTCGTGATGTAAGAGGGTTTCGGGGAGCGATGGGTTTTTGCCAGGCGGTTTTCGAGGGACGACTGATTCTGTTAACCGGGAATAATCTTCCGCAAAGGATGAGGAAGACGGGACGGACGGCCACAAAAAGGCTTGGGCTGGATGGCAGGCTTTGCATTTCTGGCTGCGGCGTGCTAGGGAGTCATACTACATGCATGATACACAGGTCAATTCAGAATCGGTTCTTCGAGTCCGGGGTGTGGGGAGGCGGCTCTGTGAAAGTACAAAATGTTGGCGCGAGGAACGACGGGGGGGTCGGATCAACCACATTCAACAATCCAGCACCTTCCAGCACACAACCATTCTTACAACACGATGCCGCACTTTGAGCTGCTTGAGTTCACGAAACCCATTTGCACCAGTTGCGTGTCGAGTCACATCGTCAGCCTTTCAACCGCTTCCACAGGGGCGCGTGCAAACTGCTAAAAGGTGTGGATATGTGGCGCGCGTCTAAGGTCGAGAAATTCACCATTCTCCAGTTAGGCATGACAGATGCAGTTTGCTTCCCGATGACATTTATCTGAGTGCCAATCAGGAGCAGCGCCCGGGTTCCAGGAGCCCAACTGGTACAAGTGCGACGGGTTGCAACAGCCAGACAGTGTCATTGATCTATATATGCTGCACAATACCAACGGGAGCCCAACTCTCGGGACACTTACGACAGCTGATCCAGCTCCTCTCCATTGTTCATGGTCGGCGCAAGCCATAGCCTAGATGACAGGCTCAGCTCAATAACGCCCTTATACTTGCGCGCCACCTTCCCTTCCACCTCTCTCTGGTAGTCTCTCTCCCACTTTTCAATGAAGGTAACGCTTGAGGAGAGCTTGATCTCGTCCCCAGGCCCGACCGCCAACCCCTTATCCTCTTCAACTCCCGGCGTCCCCGCCGCGGCCTCCTGCTTACTCTCATACACCACCGGATTGACGACATCAACAGTCACAGTCCCTCTCGCTGACGGATCCCCCTCCAGCCCCGGCATGCTAACCTCAACGCTGCCTGGATTCTCCCAAACGCGCTTCGCCTCCTCCACCAACGCCGACCCAAACCCATCCTCACCCGGGCGATCCTGGCCCTGCCCGCCCTCAGCCTGCCGCTGCCGCTGCTGCAGCAAATCAACAAAACAGTTCCTTGACCCAGCATCTACCAGGACCCGCACGACAAACCCGCACTTCATGTGCCTGTTAAAAAAAGGCACCACCGCCAGCTGGTAGAGCAGCAGCCCGCTCAACGGTCTCCCCTTTCTGCGCGCCAGCCCAGCCAGCCGCATAGTCCGCAACTCCCTATTCCAGTGCGCCCCGGGCTTGGCCTGGATGTCCAACACATCATACCCCGGCGCGAACAGGTCCGGCGCGCGGATCAGGATTATCTCCTCCTCGCCCGCCGTCGCCGTCATCACGTTCCCGCCAATACCGCCGCCGGCGGCAGGCGAAGTGCCGGTCCCGAGGCGGTTGGGGATGTAAATCAACCTCGGCTTAGCCAGCGTCGCCAAGTCAGCCGCCGACACAACAGTGGGCATGCGCGTGCGCGTGCGGAGGTACACATTATTATTCGGCACCCCGCTGATGCTTTCGGCCAGGAGCACCCCGAGGCGCGTATCCGGCGCCGTTTCAGTGCAGCAGTCGAGCACGCCTAGGTAATGCCTCTGGCTTGTCGTGGCATGGCCAAAGTGCACCCGCACCAGGGGCAGTTTGATGTGCAGGCCCTTGTTGGTCAGGGCGTAGTCGGAGGTTGGGTGCTTCTCCGGGGGTGCGGTGCAAACTACGACATGTTGCATGCCGGCGAAATCCTTGGGGGAGCGGGCGAGAATGCCTACACTGCCGGTTAGCGTGTCGTAGTCGAGGTCGGAGGCGTCTAGGTGGTGGTCGGGGTGGGGGTGGGTTGGGTGGGGATTGTCCCCCCGGCCGAGCGTGCCCCAGGCGAAGATGGAGTGGTCGTCGGAGCGTTTGATGATCTCTTCTTGGAGCCGGAGAAAGGCGTTTTCGCCTTCGCCGTAGATGATGGGCATGTTGACGTTGAATAGGCCCATGAGAGAGTACGCGGCGTCTTCGGGCCGGGTTGTGGTTCGGTTCGCGGCCCACGACATGCGCTGGGCAACACTGGCGTTGTGGATCAGCCGCGGCTCGAGGAGGGTCAGCTCGTCTATCCCGGTGATCTTTTCGATGGTCTTGACGAGTGAGGATTTCGTTCCGAGAAGCCTCCACCCTTTGGCGAAGAAGACGACTTTGCGGGGAGCCAGCAGCTCTGGCAGCGTCCAGCCGCGGGTGAACCAACGACTGCTGATGAAATCGTCTTTCCAGGTCCGGTAGCCTTGCGTGTAGTCGTCGAAATGCACATCGTCGAGGTAGGCGTAGCACACAGCGGCCCGCTGGTACCAGTTGAACATGGAATTAACGGCTTCAGAGATCTCAGCGCTGCTCTTCTTGTCGATGCAGCACGAGTCGATCCACACGTAGCGATAGCCGTCCTTTGCGGCCTGGCTGCAGGCAAAAGCCATCTTGGCGTAGCCCGCTTTGAGCTCGCTGGGATGGGATGGCGAGGGTCGGCCAGGGGCTGAAGGGATGACGGTGCGATAACCTCGGTCATCCTCGTCGCTCTCGTAGCCGGCGGTGATGGCTGGGAGTGCTGCTGGACGATCAAAGCGGGACTGTTGTCCGCGAAATGCCATGAGCATGGTGGATAGCAGCATCAGCCGCATCGTGTCTGATTTATCCACGGTCCGCGAGACGACCTGCGTCGCCGACTGCTGTTTCTGCTGCGATGTCCGGTGCTGTGCAATGCTTTCCACCTCTTGGCGCGTGAGCTCTTCGGTGCCCCAGGTGTGAGACAAGATTGCATATGGCGGAATATCAGCCTCATGAAACTCCTCCACCTCTTGGGTGGTCACATTCAGGAGTCTCATCTTGATGAGTTCAAGGTATCTAGAAAGGAAACGGAGGTTTGAAAGGCAAATCAACGAGAACTATGAGGTGAAGCGCTGAGGAATGAAAACTGCATGGGGTGCTGTGAGAGCAAGGGGCCATCTTTAATTCTTATCACGATGGAGACATTCCGAGTCCCCAATTCAAAATCAGTCTCATTCACGACTCCTCATGCTCTGGTGGAGCGACTTGCGGTCTACCAGGTGGTCCAATCAGAGGTTGCAACGGAGGTGCATAAGATTGAACGCTCCAGAGTCCAGTCCCTCGAGCGATGTCGGGTGCAATTGGGCAGCCAGGCTCTCTGCCGTGGACCGAGTCCCGTCGTTGAGAAGGTTGATTCAGATTGACTGTGAGATGCCACAGGCCTGTTCCTGACGTGTTATGGTGTTCAAGTTATCCCGATAAGTCAATGTGTCAGTTAGGTATGCTGGGCTTCAAGATGCAGATTCTATACGGCCAGCAGCTTGTGAGCCCTGACGTACCATCCAATGTCCATCATTGATAGCCGACATATGATCAATAACACGTATCCCAGGCTTTCCCCATTATACAAGCAAGAGAGAGCATTCTAGCTACATGAAACTACCGTACCTTATGTTTTCCATGACGTCGGCATCTGTTCAGATTTCACACATGCTTTCCAAGAGAACTGCGCGCAGCAGAGGACTTAAGAGCATCTCGATTGCTCGTCCATGTATGACCTTGGAAACAGCAGGTCGAGATGACAGCCCGCATTGCAAGGTATGACATGACGGTACTTATGTTACTTGTGTGCGGGAAGGGAACATCGTCACGACTTATCCACACGTTTCCAAAAAACTGAACTCTGAACATTGAACAAGAAGACTCAATTAGGGCTCTCTTCAATGCACATCCCATGTACGGTATTGTACCAGCTACCATAAAAAAAAAAAAAAAAAAAAAAAAATCCCATATATGCGCAACGTGAGTGAGTGAGTACTACTAAGTACTAGCTCCACCAAGTCCGGTCCAGTCCCAGACCGCAACAAGACATCATATATGATATGCCCTATGCCCGCGATCCAACTGACTGAAAGTGCAGCTGCCCACCTCACAATGACCTTCGCTGCTTCGCGCGCAGATGATGTTATGTAACGCGCCCTATGCAAATGCAAGTAATGCTCCCGAGTCCGGTAAACCCGTTTGTCCCCAATGCTCCAACCCAATGAATGAGTCAATGCAAGCCTGCCTGCTCCAGTCCCGGCAAAGGAATAAGAAAACCCAACCCGCCTGAACAAAAGCCTTCCAGTTATCATCACCAGTATCTTGGTGAGAGAGAGACCAAGACCAAGACCAGAGCTGCTCCTTTTTATACGATATCCGCCAACCAGCCAGGACTCCTGTGAAGGGCGAGACAGATGCCCTCAATGCATGGAATAGAAGGAACTCCAACTCCAACTGGTTCCTTTGTTTTGTACATCTTTCCTCTGCGATTCATCCATCCGATCATCCTCCGCGAATTATGAGGGAAGGACAGAGTCAATCGTCCTCATCGTGTAAAGTATTGTACCAGTTAGTAGGTAATCATGCTCATCACGCGAGCATCTCGTACACTGCAATTCGTCCCTAGCCTGGTTGAGCACGGCACATCTCACACCAAATCAAGCCGGCCCAGAAGGACTCTGCGAGAGTGTGTACGCAAGTGATGGTTGCTGCAAGATCCCCTGCGGCTGTACAGGAGCTTGCTGCTGCTGCTGCAGAGACTGCGGGCCCTGCGGTAAGGCGAGTGACCCAATCGTCTGGCCGGCTGTCATTGACGCCGGGGTCGTCGGGCCTGATGGCGATGCCGAATTTGGCTCGGTCGCCTGGCCGGAGTCGTGGGAATCGGCGCCGCCCGAGACGCCCGTGGTGCTGCCCTGGGCTTTCTCAGCCTTTTTGCTGGCCAAAGTCGCGCGCCGTTTCTCTACTGCGCCTTGCATTTCGCCCGTGGCCCAGCGCCCTGTGTGTATGTTAGCGACTGCGTCTGGTTGATCGGAAACAGGTGGGGACTTACGCCTCATTGACCAGCTCATCTTCTCAGACTTGGTCATTTCTGCGTACGGTTTGTCAGGCTCTCCATTCGCACCTGGGACAGCGACATCGGCACCGGCAGTGGCACCGGCAGCAGGCCCAGCGGCAGCGCCAGTGGTGGGTTCGACGGATGAGGTAGCCTTTTTCGTGCGCACCCTCTTGGGCTTAGAATTGGAGCTGGAAGTCCCGTTCGCCGGTGTCGCTGCACGCGAAGGGGCCGTGGAAGACGACCCATTGTTGGTGAGCTTGATCTTGGTGATGGGCTTCTTCGCCGACGGCGGGGGCGGAGGCGGAGGCGGAACACCTGGCGGAAAGGCTGGGGCGGCGTTGAAGGTATGAAGAAAGGGACCGTGTGCTGGCATTGGCGCCAGCGGTGGACCAGGTGGACCAAGATGAGCAGGGTTGGCCATGCCAGCCACCGGTACAGACAAAAACTCATGAAAGAACGGGCCTGCATTGACGGCCTGCAAAGGTGCGCCGGGAGGAGCGAGAGACGTCGTTGGAGCGATCGCCGGTGGGGGTTGCGGTTGGGTATTCTCCTTCTGCTGCACCGGCTTCTTTGATCCGGTGTTTGGTTTCTGCGCGACGGCTGCACGGCCTCGTCTCTGAGGCCGAGTCTCAAGTTCCGGATCATTCTCGAGCGCAAAGTTGCGCTTCCGTTTGTCACGCAGCGAGTATGCCGACTCCACGGTCTCGACTGTGTGCGCAGTGGCCTGGGATGATGCCGTCGAAGGCCTCGAATCGGGTTGACTGGCGGCCGCAGATGGATGGCTGTAGAACGACGAACTTGCGATCTCGGTCGCCGCTGTTTGGGCTGTCTGCTGGTTCTTGGGGCCGCGGATGCGCTTCCGCTTGACCGCACCGTCCTCATACCCTGCCGGAACTGAGGTTGGAGGTTCTGCCGCAGTAATCGCCGCACCCCTCGCACGTTTGCGATTCGTCTTGGGCGTTTCCTCTGCTTTCACTTCCTCGGCTTCAGTTTGGTTGCCATTTGCTTCAGCAACAGGGATAGCCAGATCCTGGCCATCTGGCTGCGACGCAGGACCACTGCGAGCCGCACGACCTTTTCGCGGCGTTTCCGAGAAGTTCTCTGTCAGTTGAGGCTGATCAGGGCCCTCGGCTTCTTCGCCATTCACCGGGGTAGCGGCAGGCTTGCGCTTCTGGACCGGGCGCCGGCCAACACCGACGATTGCGCTAGCAGTCGGGGTCTCCGATCGGCTCACGTCCTTGCTTTGGTCCGAGACATATCGCGATCTCCTGGCCCTCTTCCCTTCTATGACATTCTCCTCGGCAAGTTCTGCACCTTTCTCCGTCCGCTTCCGCTCCCGGAGACGGCTCTCGGGCATTTCCCACCGCTGCTCTTCTGGATTCTGCCGGCCAACTTGGGACGGGTGATTGTTGTGTTTGAATCCGTAGGCCTGTGCCATGATGCGGTCCTCTTCCCTCTGGTGTTCGAGAATGGGGTCGTCAATGTAAGGCTTCGGGGCCCGGACTCCCCGCACCTCAAACGGCGTAGGACCCTTGACCAGGTCATCATGATGACGGCGCATATGGATGGGCTCGTCAGCTTTCTGGCGATTTTCCCAGTTGACGATTGTCTTGTCGTTGGCCTGACGACGCTTGGCATTCTCTTCGTCGTCGGTGATCTTTCTCAGCTCGTTGTACTCTAATTGGTATTGATGCAAGACTTCGACCACGGCAGCCACTTTTGCATACAGGACATCGGTCCCCATGTCTTGCCATCCATCAAGTGCTGCGATAATCTCGGACGGATCCCGGAGCTTGGGAAATGAGTACTGCTTGGTCGGATTCCGCGTGACTTCTACGGGTTCCACTGGGCTACCCGGTTTGGGTTGATCAAAGAGGGTCTCATCCGCCTCTTGTTCGTCGTCGACACCGTCCTCTGGCATGCCATCCTCCTCTGCAGGGACAGGCGAGGCCGCGGCAGTGGGGACCTGGGACTCGGCCGGCTGTGAGCTGCGCGGAGTCTCTTCCGCAAGCGCCGCCCGAAGAAGAGTTGCGCGTCCGTTAACCTCGACGCGTTCTAGAGTTGTTTGCTGTTCGGCCGATGAAGACGTCTCTGACGCCGACAGTTCGCTCTGGGCAGCTTTGTATTTCCGAACGCACTCATTGTGAAAGTCAACCATGGAAATAGGCGGCTCCCCTTTCTCTTTGCGTCGCTTAGTTTCCTGTCGGTAGAGTGCGAAAAATTCGCCGGTTTTGAGGGGACGACGCGCCTCCCACTCAACCGCGACAGGGACCTTTTCTAATGGAGAAGGAGTAGGGGTGGGAGTCTGGATGGGAGTTGGCTCGGGTCTTGTCTTCAAGCCGTCAACGGGATACACCCACTCAGTGTACGGGCCTGGTAAGACAGCATCTTCGTCTTCGTAGGGAGTGAGGTTCAAGGAGGATGCAAAGGGAGTCTTCGACTTATACACGTGCTCCAGCTGCTTGAGCCTTACAGGCCCGGTTTGATTTGCTGCCCGCAGTGGCTTGCTGAAAGGCAGGTCGACGATGACGGTATCACCAACGGAAGTCACCCCAGCACCGGATACCACAGGGATAGTTAATTCTTCTGCGGCCTTTGGCTCCGTTGTAGTTGGGGCCGCCGGCTCGGCATTTTCAAACGCCTCTTTGAGCACCTGTTGCTGCTCAGGTTGCTCGCTCGGTTGGTTGGCGTTGGAAATCTGATCATCGGGACCAGCCTCGACAGGTTTCTCTGAATCCCCTTGTGATGCTGTTTTCCGTGTGTCCGCAGACCTGGACACGACGATAATTCTAGTCGCATCTTTCTTGGGAGTGCGGCCAGGCTTGTCGCACTCCGGTGTAAGTGAGACTTGGTCAGGTGCAATCTGTGGTTTGTCGTCCGGCTGCTCCGGAACTATGTCTTTTCCGATGGTCTCATCATCATCGGGTGCCACAGACACGGTGTCTTTGATTGATTCAGCCGACGGTACTTGGGGTGTTGGAGGTTGGGCCGGAACAGCAGCGGTGTCACTTTCGTCGTCAGATGTTGGTTGCGACTCAGATTCCTGGAATGAAGACTTGTCGGACTCGTCATCGGACGGGCCCTGATCTATAGACACGTTGACAAGAATAGTGTCTTGAACGTCATTATCTGACGGTTGGTCGACGTAGGCGCTCACAACAGCGGCCGGCTTCTTGGATGTGTTGCGCCGGCGGGATGAGGTGGCGCGCACTGGAGACTTATCAGCGCGGCGGCGCTTTGGGTTTGAAGTGACATCCTCGGACTCGCCATCCGAGCCGTCGTGGGCGCTTCTCCTCTTGCGGCCGCGAGCACTTGGAGTGGTGCCGGGCTTCGCAATCGAATCATTTCTTGTTGTGGAAAGGCGAAGGTCGTCATCAATCATCTCCTGGGTATAGTCGATGCGGGCTCGCTTTCTCAAAGAATGGCCGCCCTTTGAGTGAGCCTCGTCATCAGCGGCGCCGTCATGGGCCGTCTCGAATGTCCGTGACCTCTTGCGGGCCGGAGGCGCCCCGGCAGCCATGGTGGCGGCGGAAGCAGAAGGAGATTCAAAAGTGAAAGATGAATTAAAGGTTGCGCTGCGCGCAGGTTTTGAATTTGGGGCCTGGCCGTGACGCAAAGTCTGTTCAGCCGCGGGCGATGAGGAACGATGAGGCGGAGGGTTGGTCAACCGAATCTTGCCTCCACGTAACGGCGTGTTGTTTTGTGCACGGTGAGAGTGAGAGTGAGAGGGAGTGGAAGAGTCGGGGCTGGGGGAGGGAAGAAGATCTGGGTTCTGAAGATGAGATGGAAGTTGAAGCGTGGCCCGCCTCTTTGCGCCGCGCCCGCGAGCGCCGACATGACCGCCTCGACCTCGTTCCATGGACCGTTGTAATTCAATCCTCGCAACAGCAGCACACGCAACAACCCCCTGAACCACCTGCTATACAAAACTATGAAGGTTGATGTGTGCGGTTTGATTAGGGTGGGAGGGTGTGAGTGAAAATTAGAGCAAAGCTGCGAGGCGCAAAAAAAGGGATTAGCACTAAAAGCCCGGCATCCAACGTGTCAGGGTCAGTCAAGTTTAGAACGCCGTTGGTCGCTTATTGTTGTGTGAGTTTCTCAATTGCGCCGCCGAACTCGAATAGATGAACAAAAAATAAAAAAAGATGGAGAGAGGAAAAGCGACGACCTGAGACTCGGCAACTGCTATTGTCGGAATTGCACAATAGCAGCGTTGGGCACCGAATATAATCGTCGCTGTCGTGTGGTGTCGCTCCTTTACGTGTAGATTTCTTCTCACGTCAATTTCTGGAGGTTCCCGAATAAGCCACGACCAATCGCACCCTGCCAGCCGTAACAGCCTCGGCGCCCCACTTACACAGCTGTGGTCAGCTGGCTTCCACTAACATCGTTTCTGTGGAATGCTAACGTCAACTTGGGCAACTTTATTGGTGTAAGTTAAGATACCGTTAGCGGTACCTAGTTCCACAGCTATGGGCCTGCACGTCGCCCGATGCAACCGCGGACGCCATTCACGGAGCGAAGCCAACAATCGCTTGCAACGACAGCTCTAAACAACCTGGCTCACGTACCTACATCATCTAGACGGGACACACAAAGCATACGTTTCGCCTATATTCTGTCCGGTCGCTGCACTCTATCCGATCATTACAAACATTGATCGCACCCTACGCAGCCCAAAAATGGCCAGCAAGCGATCAAAGGCAGCTCCGACCGACGACGAACTCGGCGAGCTGTTTGAGGGCATCGGCGACGACGCCGCCATCAACAAGAAATCGGCCAAGCCCAAACCTGCAGCCGTCAAAGGCAAACCTGATGCCGCCGAGCAAGACATCTTAGCCGAGCTCGAGAACCAGCTCGGCGAGCCGACACCCTCGCGCCCGCACACGCCTCGCATCCGAGACGCGCCCAAGCCATCGCCCGCAAAGCGGACATCAAACAACGCACCGTCACCTGGGGTCGAAATTTCCGCTACCCGCAAGTCGGTCGAGAGTACCGGTTCAAACCAAGCCAGCCTCACCCCGAGCGCCACAAGTTCCGAACCTCAAGACATCGAGAAGAAAGCCGCACCTCAGCAGACCCAAACTACAAGCAGCGGTGGCGGCGGCGGGTGGTGGGGAGGACTCTGGTCCACTGCTACAACCGCTATGAAGCAGGCCGAGACCGTCGTCAAGGAGATTCAGCAGAACGAGGAGGCCAGGAAGTGGGCAGATCAAGTCCGCGGCAATGTGGGCGCGTTGAAGGGTCTTGGTTTGTCTCTCTTGCCTCGTGCCGCTGGTGATGATTGAACAGAAAAGAAACTAACAATACACCCCCTCCCAAACAGGCGACGAACTCCGCCACCGCGCCCTCCCAACCTTCACCAACATCCTGCACACCCTCGCGCCGCCCATCTCCTCGCACGAACGCCTCATGATCCACATCACGCACGACCTAGTCGGCTACCCCTCCCTGGACCCAGTCATCTACAGCGTCTTCAACCGTGTCATGGCCCAAGTCGAGGGCGGCGATCTCCTGGTCATCCAACGCGGACAAGAGTCAACCCTGCGCAGCCCCACATCCGAGAAACCCACGGGCGCAGCGTCACTCTTTGGATGGCGCGACGGCCCCTGGTGGCGGCAATCCGACACCCCCCGCGCCCTGGGCGTCGTGCAGGGCCTGGTGGAGGGCACCAAGCTGTGCCGGGCCAACGCGGAGGGGTACGCGAGCGAGTACTTTGCCGCGCACGGCGGGATTGAGCTGGCGCGGCAGCGGGCGGCTGAGCCCGTGTCTGAGTCTAATCCTGTGCGCAGGTCGGATTTGTTTTTGTCGGTGCAGGCTGTTGGAATGCAGGCTGATAAGGCGCTGTTTGCGGGCTCGACGGCGGCAGAGAAGGAGAAGGAGACGGCTGCGATGACTGTGGCTGAGGAGGAGGATGCGGAGGAGGATGCGGTTGTTTGCTTTGCGGTGCATGTGCTGGACCCGGTTCATGAGATTAGGTATTCTACTGTTAGCCAGACCGTGCCGGCTAAGTGGATCCGTTGGTTGGAAGCTCCGGCTGCGCATCTGCCGCCTGCGGCGGGTGATGAGGAGGAGGACGACTTCCGGGCTGAGTTTGAGCGGGTGCCCGAGGAGATCCGGGAAATCATCGAGAGCGGGGGTGTGGACCCTCGTGAATGGGTTGCCGAGTGGATTGAGGAGTCTCTGAGCCTTGCGGTTGGCGTGGTGGCGCAGAGATATGTCGCTCGTCGGATGGGTGTTGGCCAGGGAGGCATTGGCAAGGGTAAGCAGAAGGTGGAGAGCGTGCTGCAAGACGGGGGCAACGAGGCTGCGAGGGCTGGGCTTATTTGAGTTTGGGCATGCTGCGGTTTCAGTGCAGTGACGAGAGAGCGGGCAACTGGAATTGAAGATGCGAAGAGGCCTCAATGTGTGAACTAGGCGTCAGGGAGTAAGAACTCGACGGGTTCCTCGATGTGCACTGGACTAATTTCTATCGGATCAATCAGCAGCACAGATCTATGATCCCTTGGCTTATTGGTATGAGAATTGAGAAGGCTGCTATGCCTGCATATTTCCCAGTATTCCACGGGTTGATGCCGCTGTCTAAGGATTGGCCCACCTTAACCTATCCTCTAATTTTCATGTTGTTATTGTTGTCAGACTCGAGGCACCTAGCACACGCTTATGGTGGTGATAGAGCAGCTGGCCGGGCATATTGAAGGCTTCGACGTCCTTGCTCGCAGATTGACCCGCACAAGGTATCATACTGGCTTACCCGAAACGCTGGGGTTTTGTGGTGCCGGTAGACGTCACACAAATCACTGCTATACCTTACAAAGTAATCACGGACTTGTTGATGGAGTCATGGGCCTTGATAGGGCGATGAGCTTTGTAGAACGAAAATGGCCATGGCAACGCCGATGAAGAGGTTTTCGGCCTGTAAATCCTTGGACTGATCAAGTGAACGAACATCGAAGTCACACTGTCAATGAAAGCGCGGTGTGCTGCAGCGGCCATCAAGCGCCCACGACAAGCCGGTTGTGGCCATAGACGGCAGCGTTGGTCATCTCGTGTAAGTATCCCGTCGCTTGTCATTCACATACACTGGCTGGGAATGTTTTCCGCGCTTCATTATCAATCCGTGCATGATACCGATTGGCACTTAGATTGTATGGTTGGGAGGATGGAGGCGGATGCCCTGTCGTTAACAACCTCACATTCGGCACCACTGGCACCCCATCACCACAAGTGGGAGGACTCACGATTCTTCACCATGTCACCCCCAGGGCCAGCAAGCTTCATGCCAACGCGCCACCGAGGCTTGACAATCAGTGGCTCCCTCGTTGTCCTGGCGCCACTTGATCAAGCGGTCCCAATTTTTGTCATGGACCGCGTAGAGACGAGTGTAGGCATATCTGGCAAAGTTCGCTAGGTCGGGCTCCTTGATCGGGGCTGACTTCAAGTCGCCCTTATCTTCGTATTCTTGGAGCTTGTTGGTAACCGCCCGAGCATATTTTGTCTCGGATATAGTTGGTAGTTCATGTGGTGCAAAGAACGGCGGCGACGACCCGCTTCGAACAGGGTCGCCTGAGGGAGTAGATGGTGGGGGGGCACAACTTCTAACCGCTCGGGTATCTCACTTCACTTCAATTCACTCTACCCGGTAGGGGGTGAAAGTAGGAAGGGGGACTTGACTTAGAACCCCGGGCAGTTCACAAATGAGATCGGCACTTCGGATGACTCAAAGCTCGCATTCAAACTTTCCAACTTATATAAGGTACCTAGTTACCTACGCAGTCTACTTACCTTTCAAGGTTGCTTATTGACCTTGAACCATTCATGATCACTTCACAGCAAGCACGTAGGTATGAGCCTATTGGATTGTAACATATATCACATATGCCCTAGTTTGTATTATGGTTGCTCAAATTGAATATATTATATAGGAGTTCAACAACATACCTATACAGACAGACTATGTCCTTTGATCGAAGGGATCTTTGAGCGATGGTTACCGGAATAGAGCGCTTGAATTAGCCCCTTGTTTGACATCACCCTAGTACTGGCAAAGAGTTGAGAGGCCTGCATACCTGGAGCCAAGACAAAAGCAAGGACCGGGCAGTTCGGCAAGATGATCAAGGTAGACTTCAGTTAGCTACCTGGTAGGCATTCAGACCTAAGTCTTTGCTGATCTTACATCTTGTATGACTACATCAGTCTTTCGCCACCTTGGTTCTCAACCACATGTCTGAAAGTCAAGACCTCTCTGAAGCACCATGTGCGGAAGACAGGATCTCACGGACTTCACGGCCTACCATGTGGTTTTGCTGCCCATGCTCTGTTTCGCTACTCGCATATGAGCCTGAGAAGAAGAGAGCCAAGAGACTATGAGACGACGGGACCGGGACATGCAGCCTGAGCTCAGTCATCACATAGGGGCAGGCACTTACATTGACAACAGCTGTAATACAAACACAAGAACCCTGAGCAGTTGAAAAGAAAAACTATATGGCAATATATCGCCTCAAGGCCAAGCGCGTCCTTTTCCGGCCCGAATCTCCTCGCTATGGCCGCCACAGCACGCTCACAGCCTGAGGCGGGCAGGGAGGACGCGAGGATGTCTCTGAGTTGCGGATGTATGGCCGAGGCATGAGCGACACACTCACCCAGCTGGTCAGCGTGGTGTATGAATATCAGAAGGTTTGCAGAGAGAACTGCGAGCTGTTTCTGAAGCTCGTCGTCGATAACGCCCCCAGCGGCAGCCTAATCATGGCTTGGATCCTGACGACCGCTTCGTTCGCGGTTAGTACGCACATGTCCAAGCAAGTTGTAGGGGTGCCGGTGTGTGAGAAAGACTCCATCCTGGTGTTCTGGCCCACTGGGCCTTCGATTCCTTTATCCAATACCGGTACTGTTGGATCAAAAGGTTAACCTAAGGGTGGTGAACAACTGCGAGCTGACCTGACAGCTATACTCATTAATTCATGGGCTTGGTAAGCCTGGGATGCATACCTAGTGCCCAGGGATGTTGAACATCACATTACAGGGTACTAGTACCCATATAAGTCCTTGGGTAGTAACACAAACCAAACTGTTGACCGAGTTGGGGCCCAAAAGTCTCATTCTCTGCCAGTGAACGTAAACCATCAGCTCGTTATAAGATCGGGAATGTTTGTAGGTCTACGACTGACGGGGCGGGGGTACTAATCCATGTGATACCCTTCATCATGCTACCTTGCATGAGTGACCTGCACTCCGAGTCTTCATGGATTGATGGAACGGAAGCAAGCCCAACTCGAAAGCTGTACAAGGTACGCTCTAGAGTAAATGGACGGACGTGTGCTGCAAACTGAAGCGCTCACAAAGTGTTGTTAACGGACCGTTGAGTGTTACACGGTAGATATAGGTCATAGGATCGGGTCGTTTCAAAGTTGAAGAGGATGCCTTGCGGCAGCTTGAAGATGACCTACTATTCAAGTTCAACGACGCATGGAACATACATGGCATCATGATGGATGCCAGCCGATGTGACTGTACGGTAATGGGAATAATGTATAGGTAGGTATGTATGGTCATGATCAGTTTGATCATAGATAGTTATGATTGTAAGCCCTAGCTACTAAAAGAATTAATGGTCCACGGGCTTACTCGGCTCAGGGTCTTCAGCCTGAGTTACCCGAGGGTCCGGGGAACGGGATGTACATGTAGCATACTACCCCCTACCCTAGCAGACCCTAGCAGGTACCATGCCGTCAACATCATATGTGCAGCCAGCATTAAAAAGCGGCACATGACCGCGTTTGATCAAGGTTCGGAGCCCAAGGATATCTCCGCGTTTAAGTGTGCCCAGATTTTATCCGGCATCGCTTCCGCTGGATGAAAACCAGTAGTATAAACCGAGACCCGGTTCCAGTCGGTCTATGAACATGTACAATATAAAGCACGGCACCAATCATAAATACCACGTGTAGGTACTATATGCTTGCTTGTATATCATCCCTACTATACCCCGATCAGCAAGATCTCCATGTTCTAGAAGCCATCCGTAGAAGCTCAAGGTAGGTCTTCGCCGTCGAGGGCCACTCGACTCCGAATCAACAGCATGACATCCCTCTATCACAAAGTCATTTCCATCTTCCTCCTCTGGCTGGGGACATACAATGTTGGACACGCCTCCTCCACACCCGATTCCAACACCAACCTTGCGAAACGCCAGACCAGGTACTGCAACCCAACATCCAACATTTGCTACCTCTCGTACGCAAGAAGCGCCTCCACGCCCACCTTCCGCATCGCTATTCCCGATGGCTCCTCACCCCCCTTCGACACCCTCCTTCAAATCATCGCCCCGGTAGACATCGGCTGGGCCGGCTTCTCCTGGGGCGGCGGCATGACGCTGAACCCGCTCACCGTTGCCTGGCCCAACGGCAATAACGCCACCGTCTCCTCGCGCTGGGCAACGTACGTCTTCTCCTCCAGTCTAACTCAAAGTCAAACATCTTGCAATGGTCCCTAACAATGGAAGAGCAGCGGCCGAACCCTCCCAACCCTCTACCCCTCCGCCACATACCGCACCCTCTCCGCAAGCCGGAACAGCACGCACTGGACCGTCGAGACAGTCTGCTCCGGATGCAGCCGGTGGAGCGGCGGGTCGCTGAGCACGACAGGCGTGAACACGTTTGCGTGGGCCTACAGCCGTACGGCGGTGCAACAGCCCGCCAACACGGCGAGCAGCTTCGCCTACCACAACAACGTGGGCATGTTCTCGAGCGCGCTGGACCAGGCCAAGGTGCCCCGGGCTACCTTTGACCAGTACGTCAGGGGTGCAAGGTAGGAGCACCGTGGTGGCTGAAGGTATAAGGGGAACCGAGGGTGATATGGTATTAGGCTGGCTGATCGTGAGTCGAGCCTGTCAGAGACCTGCATTGGTGTGAGTAGCAGTGGGATATGCTGAAATGAAACATGGATGATTATCCTCATATTGAAACAAATAAATACTCTTCAAAACCAGCTCCTTATGCTCGAACATACCAATAATGGTCCCAGATAACGCCAAAACAAAACCCAAGCCCATAACGCCCTGGAGCGACCAGTCTTATGATACCCAAACAGTGCATCTCAAGCAAACGCACCAACAGCAGACATCAACCCCGCCCCTCCGGCCACCGCCAGAAAGGCATTGACCCGCCTCCGGCCCTTGAGCGTCTTGTAGCTCTTCTGACTCAAAAAGTCCTCCGCCAGCAGCTGCACCAGCCCGGCAAACAGCAGCAGCCCGCTCGAGATAGCATTCATGAACCCAACCATGAGCAAGCCCGTCTGGCTCATGGGGTCGTAGAACCTGTGCACAAACAACCCAATCGCCTGGCCAATGGGCGTCGTGGCTCCAAAAGCGAGCACCATGAGCCAGGGACGGGGTGAAGACCGTGGGAAATGCAGCGCGGCGATGCGGGTGCCGAGGGCGAGGCCTTCGAAGGATTCTATTTGACGTTTGTTAGCTACCCAGGTATTTCGTGTAGGCTGAGGCTGTGCCGAGTGATGCTTACGGTGGAAAGAAATGGCGATCAGAAACACGGCAAACGTCGGCCCGGTAGCCACCGAGAGCGCCATGCCGATAAAGACGCTGTGAAAGAGGATGCCGGCCTCCAGAAGCACACACTGCAGGAGCAGCCGTTTCTGCTCCTCCGCGTTGGGCGGCGCGTGGGGGAACTCTCGCTGACCTGGTTGGCGCTTTCGGTGCGTTTGCGCGCAGCAATCACCGCCCGCCGCCGCCGCCGCCGCCGCCGGGCGCAACTCTTCGAAACTGAGCTCGAGGTCCAACGACTCTTTGCCCTCCTCCCCTTCCCGCGCTTCGCCTTGTTGATGGTTCTTAAGCAAGGATTCCTCGGCGGGCGGAAACGTCGGCGTTGACGCCGGAAGCGGCGACGCATTCGCCACGAGGCGCTGGGTCGCTTCCAAATCATCCAGCGCAACACTTGCCGGCCGTCCACCACGTCGAGCGGCGCGCCCACGGCTAATACTATCCCCGTCGCTATCCCCCGCGCTATCATCATCCTCGTCCCCCTCCTCCCAGACATGGTGCGAATGCGAATGACTCGCACCGCGCGTGGTGAGGTACGACTCGAGGGCCACAACCACCAGCGCCGAGACCATGGCGATCAGGCCCGCGAGCGGCCGGTATCCCTTGCTGAACGCGTGTGGCAGGCAGGGGTCGGTGAGGGAGGTGAATGCGGTCGGGAGGAGGTGGACAAAGGCCGTGGCCATCAACACGCCGGTGCCGAAGTGCTGGCAGAGGAAGATGATGTTGCGCTGGGTTCGGCTGCTGCCTTTGGTCAAGCGTTGCGAGAATAGGGGGAAGCCGCATGCTGGTTGTTGCAACTCAAGTATCAGCATCGGAAGAGAGGAGGATGGCATGGCGTTGTGTCCTACGTACCCAAGGTGCTCAGGAACAGGATGAGGAACAGGGCGAAGACGTGCAACCCCGTGTCGTAGGAGCCTCTCTTCCCGGAGCCGCATGCTGGCCGGTCGTCGGCATCTCCACGTCTGGATAGCTCGGCGAGGAGGAGTTCGGTTGGTATTGATGACCATTGGGGTTCTATGTAGACGGAAGAATTGTCAGATGCTGGACACTTCTCGATGGCATACTGCACTGCAGTGACCCCTGAATCCGGAGATGGTTAACGACTGACCATTCGCCCTTGCATTGCGCATCTCCATTCTCAGTCAGTGCCGTAAAGCTGTTTTCTGCGATCTCGCATCGCTGCGCTAGGTTGAAGAGCAATCCGACTGTAGGTCCCCGTTGAGAAATCAGCTGCGCCTCGATTGCTTCTGTCGTGACGGGAGCTTGAAACGGAAGGCGGTAGCGTTTCCGTTGCCGAGGGATGATGCACCTTGAGGATCATTTTAGCCCGGGGTTTGGGCCCCAATCCCTGTCACAGACCCCCAACAGCTCGGGCCTGCAGTGGGCCCGACTCGCTAATTTTAGCTGCCCCCCTGACGTCGTTTCTCCCGCATCGAGATCTGTGTTCAACTTCACTCTTATCTCAAACTTCAGAGATCGAGGAACATGCTCTGAGCGCGATGCGGACAGTTACCAATTACGACCTGGTTGACCTCTCCATTTCCTACATGCAAATCCACAACAAAAAGCAGTTTGCTTGCCTTGGGAGCTAGCTGAAGCATGACCTTCAGTGTTCTCTTGGCATTCCCATCCATGCAAGGTTTGGCCAACGAAATCTAGCTCTTATTCTCTCCCTCCCCTTGTCCCGCTTACTTCTGCCCCTACTTACTAGACCTTCGGAAGTTCAGACACCCTTACCCACGCAACTGACCATGATCATGTCGCCTTGGGCACCGCTGTCCCCCAAGGAAACGCAGTCGTCACCGGCGACCCATACGTGCCTAGACTATTGTAGTCCTTGGTTGTCGGCGTCCCAAAGAAGATCTTTTGCACATACGGCAAGATGGACGTGCTGCAGTGAAAAATACCATGCTGTCAGCCGGGTCTCGAGCTGTCCCGCATTCCGCATTCGGGTCAATCCACTTACAAGCCGCTCATATCGCAATGTCCCCCGCTGCGCACGCTTATAGCAATCCTATCCCCCGCTCCCAGCCAGTCATACACCAGCTTCGCAGCAGGGTAGATGACCGTGGCCGTGCCCTTACTATTAACAAACTGGTCCCCCGTGCCCTGGTCAATAACCAGCGCGCGCGGTGCGATAGCAGCAGCAATGGTGTGCGCGTCGTAGGGGAGGTTCTCGGCGTGGTTGACGAACGTGCCCAGCTTGCTGTTGCTCCACCATCCGGCGCCGGACTTGCTGTTCTCGAGGTTCTCGCCCTGCCCGCTCATGGTGTAGTAGCGGTACGGCCCCAGCCCTTGCACTCCAGACGACATGGGCATCGTCAGCGTGATCCGGGAGTCAAAGAGTCCTGCGGCGAGCGCCGCCTTGCCCAGCCGTGAACAGCCAGTGACACCGACACGGTTGGAGTCGATCTCGGGCACCGTCATGTTGATTGCGTCCAGCGTGCGGTGGAAACCCCAGGCCCAGGCCGTTAGGACGCCTGCGGTTGGCGATGATAGTTAGTCTATTATACCCAGCCAAAACCACTGGAAAACATGGTTCGGTACTTACCGATGTCCTGACCGTTATAGATACTCCAGAAAGCCCCGCTCTTCGAGTTGCTGTCGGGCGCCACCGAGGTATAGTCAAACTGCGCGATGGCAATGCCCGCGCCAAGGTACGGCTGGTTCTGCATACCGCCAATGTTGATCACCACCGGTGCCGGTTTGGCTGCCGACGCACCCGAGGGCAGCGTGATGGTGGCTCTGAACCTGCCCGTCTTGCCGCCGGCCGTCACGGCGATGTTGAGCGTGTTGCCGCTGCGCGTGGCCTCCACTTTCTCCTGGCTGTGATCCGGGTAGTAGCCGTACTGATACTCCTGCAGCATACGCACAATCTCGGGCTGGCGGCACTGGTACCACTCCTCGCGCGTCTGCACCCTGTTCTTGCCCTTGCCCGTCATCACGTCCCTGGCAAACGTCGACGAGCCGCCCGCATTGTCTGTCGTCGTGTACCGGAGCGGTAAGAACGGGTCGGGGAGCGACGACTGCTGAGGAAGCTGTTGCCATGTTGGGGGCGGAGAGGGGATCGGAGCACACTGGATTGTGCCATTGCCGCTGGCCTGCCGTGACTCCAATGGCAGGGCTGCAGCGCTCCCGACCGCAGCCGCAAGAAGGCCGTATGAGGCGATGCGCATCGTGATATCATGCAGACGTTCTCCCTCCGGAGCTCTCACGAAACTCCGACTCGTCTCAGTGGTCGGGGAGGACTGGCACGATATACCATGTCCGGAAAATTCCCTTAGTACCTTGAACCGTCTTTCGCAAGTCAGATATCCGTCCGAATGACAACGTGACCCCAAAGTCGGCATCCTGTCACCCGAGTCTGCTTAGGCAATTGCAGGTTGATTGGAGTAGCACCACCGCCCCTTATTAGCCATATTGATCCGCCGTCGATGACCGGATTACATAACACCAGCTGGAAGCCATCTCGGATGATACTTCACTCGCTCCTGGGTCTCCAGTTAACTCAAGGAAATGCATTCTGGTTTCCACACTCCAATGTCTCTCTCGACTCCCGCTGTACCAAAAATCATAGCCCATCACTTACTACATCACGCACTACCTACAAACGGAGTGAGCAGCTCTATATACTGTATTAGTTCCCAGACTGCTATCAATGGCACAACATGTACCCGTGAGCTGAGACGAGGTGCATGCCGATCGCAAGATGCCTTCAGAGCTCTCTTGTTGAGCACAGCACCAAGTTGCTGGCAGCACCCAGTTGACTCTCGCCTTGTTCGCATGCCTGATTCTCCGCCACGGCACCCACAGGGCGAGAGGGGCAATAGCCATCGCCTTCCCAGACTTCTCATGAATCACAAATCCTTGATCATAGAGGTGGGATAGAGGGAGTAGGCGGAGGGCGTTGGTTTTCTCTCAAGTAGTTATAGTTCTCAAGCTGTGTTTCGTGGCTATGGCCCCTGTAGGTCCATACCGTCCCACATGGTTCGCAATAGTTCCGACTATGCGCTGCCCGTGTCAGTCATGGACCTTACGAATCAGGGACGAAGGAAGATGAATCACACGCTAACTGACTTTTTCTCCGCGTAAGATAATATTTCGGTGAAGCGAGATTCCACCTCAGCCAACCTGGTCTTGACATCGGCTTGGTGCCACAACCACCAGACCCGTCTCCCAAAGTCCACCTTGAAGGTCTGCTGCTCGGCTTGTGACCACAAGTAATCCGTTGACTTGAGCAGAGGTTCAAAATCAGATATTAGGGTTGCCAGTCTGACGTTAAAGTTTCGGTGCCGTTCATGTTCGCCGTCGTCAATGTTGGCTCGCCGCCATCTTAAATCAGCAATCCTAATGCTTCGAGCTGCCTCTGCCGTGACATTATAGTCAGGCTGGAACGTCTGCCGAAGTTGTTCGATCCGTGGCTTGAGAAATGCGACAGTTTTGCCAAAGCGCTTGATTTCCGCTGAGGAGCCTCTTAGCTGTATCGCGAGCAGCGGTATCCCAAGGCCTAAAGCGTAGACAAAAGTCAGGATTGCTATCACATTGCTCGTGACGGACAGCGGTGAATCTGAGCAGGAAAGCTGCCCTTCGCACGGGGTGCAGTTCATCTCTTGGCATTTGCTCTGTTTTCAATTTCAAGAATAGATAAAATATAAAGAATTCGGTAGCTCAAGTGTCATCGTCTCGCTCATTGCGAGCTTTCCTGCTATGTTCAGTTAGGGGAAACTGGAGAACATGAGAGCTCAAAACAGAGCGGTAAAGAGAAGTTGGGAACTCCGAACTTCCGAAGTGCGAATACCCCCTTGCCCAGAAGTACGTAGTTTTGCACCCGACATTCATCAGCCTGCATGTAAGGATAATGTATTCATCGAGCTAGTTTGTCGCCTCATGCATATCCGGATACCCTCCCGAGTCCTCGTGGCGCCTTCCGTTTGAGACTGTGATGCCCAGCAAGCTCGAAAATATCGCACGCAGGTTGACATAACACATTTCCTATCGAAACAAGTGGACCGAGTCAATGAGCTCACGTCGAGTTTATTTTCATATTGCAAGGCTCCCTGATCGCCCAGAGTCCAAAAACGCCCAACCGATTCTGCAACTGCGAGTCCACTAAAACGACGCTGATCTCGCGATAAAACGAGTGTAGCTTGGGGCGTTTGGCCAATAAATAGGGTCTTGGCACCCGGGCCGAATTTCTTCGCCAAGTCATGGACTCACCCGACACCAAATCCAACATCCAGGTACCAATTCGTACTTTTAAATGAAGATGGATTTCTGTAGGCTCTACAAGCGCGAAACTAGGTATGGTTATTCGAGCTAACTATGGCCAATCTTGACTCTCGACGGGTAGAGCTTGCAAGTATGACTGTGATATTCGCTCTTCCAGTGTGGGCAAGGCTTACGGAGAATCCGTACGAAGTACCTTAGGTACTCTCGGTACTGTATGTACTGTACCTATGTACGGAGGTACAATCGACCAAAATCGTTTTATTGTGGGACCACTATCGTTTTAGCGGACTCGGGCAACTGCGGTAAGCCTCTTCATTGATTGCGTTGCATAAAGCGATAAGCAGCTCCTATTAGTGCCCGCAGAATGCGCTGATGCACTCCCACCCGACACCACCCTCCAATTACCTTAAAGGTAGCCAACAATGCTAACACACGTTTTCTTAGCAGACCGCTCCGACACACAGAACAGACAAGAGCCGACAGAACTTGCGGCTGGCAGTTGGTAAGGCAGTTGGGAAAGGGTCGGGAGTGGTTGAGAATGGCCACTCGTTCTCAGGAGTGCCTGTGGCTCTCCTACGCCATTTTCCACAATGACAATGCACGCCTCACAAGCGCAGAGAGTCTATCGTTGATCATCCTGTTGAAACGTACATCACCTACATATCCAGCCACCTAGTAGGGACATGGAAGCCCCGGTAAAGCTCGAAGAATATGATCCAGATGAGAACAAGACTCGCTACGAATCAGGCGGAGAGATCGCGCAGACCCTAGCCACAATAGACAAGGTCCGCCATCCAGTGAAGCCACTCAAGAAAGTTGCCGAGAAGCTCCATGTCACTAGCAGGAGAAACAAACGCGACGTGGATGTCTACCCGTTCGCTCGGAAGACTATCAAACTCCCCGCCGCCGCGGAACTCGAGTTACTCGACGCGGCCAAGCAAGCATTTTTAAAGGAGGTGCAAATTCTGCGCCACGCCCAGCAGTGCCACCATGTCGTCAAACTAATCGAGGCGTATGCCGTGGGTGGGAACAATCCGTGCCTGGTGGCCGTGATGGAGCGCGCAGAACACGACTTGGAGACGTTTCTTTCCGCTGCAACTCTTGAACAGCATCACCTCGACCGCATACGCCAGTGGTTCACATGCCTCGCCAGCGTCGTCGACGACATCCACGACCGCGGCATCCGCCATAGGGACATCAAGCCCGCAAACATTCTGATTAAGAACGGGGAGGTCCTCCTGTCCGACTTCGGCATATCGCAAATGGGAATCGTGAAGACGCTCTCGACGACGATGCCCGAGTTTGCCCGCGCGAGGTCCGTACCCTATTGTGCCCCTGAGGTAGAGGACGGAAGCAGCCGCGGTCGTTCCGCCGACATCTTCTCGCTAGGAGCTGTTTTCCTGGAGATGCTCGTTGCGCATTCGTATTCTGGCCGGAGGGCCGAACTCCGGAAAGATTTGAGAGTGCCTGGTCTTGGTGACGGGGCATACTCGTATGCCTTCCGGCTCGACAATGTGCATGGATGGATACGGAAGTTGGAGACAAACGCTACTGGTGCCACGGATCAGACAGGAGGCAACTTACCTGAGTGGCGTCTGTCCATTATCCATCTGTGTCACGAGATGTTACAGGAGGATCGCGATAAACGGCCTCAGGCTTCCCAGATAGTCCACAGGCTTCGGAACATGCCTTCAACAGGGTTGGCCTGCCGCTGTACTTCAGCCGATTGGGCCGTTTCAATGACTGGGGACTCGGACGCGCGACCCAAGCTGATTGAAGCTTGCAAACGTGGTTCACTATCTGACGTGCGACGTCTTAGTGACCGCGTGGACCTAGCGGAAATAGGAGCAATCCACCTAGCCGCGGCGCGAAACCATCTGGATATCGTGGAGTTTCTGCTCGAGTCCCGTGTCGATGTCAATCTCTGCGACTACAGCAGCCAGACTGCCCTACATTGTGCTGCAGGAAATGGATGCAGAGAGATAGTTCAGACACTCCTAACACGCTATAAAGCCGAGGTCAATCTCGCGGATGTCGAGGGCCGGAGGGCGCTTCACTACGCGGCTGGCGGCGGTTACGGGGAGATCGTCGATATGCTGCTACAGGCAGATGCAGACGCTACCGCGGCTGATATCAACAACCAGACAGCGCTTCACCTCGCGGCCAAAAGAGGACATGTCTCCATAGCAGAAAGGCTGCTGCAAACAGGAACGTACCCGGTGGACTTGGGGGACAGAAAGGGGCAAACAGCGCTTCATTTCAGTGCAGCATTCGGCTCCGATGAGCTAGTGCGGCTACTCCTCGGTAACGGGGCCAATGCCAAAGCAAGTGACGTGAGAGACTGGACTCCACTGCATTTCGCAGCTAGGGGAAAGAGACTCGGGGTGGAGGACGATTACCGAAGGGCCATTGAGGCGTTGCTACAACATGAAGCAGACGTCCACGCGCGAGACAATCAGGGGTATAACGCTTACTATTGGGCCAATGTTCTAGGGCACAACATCAGAAAACGGCCACTAATGGCGGCACTAGATTCAGCAAACAACCCGGCTCAACTGGAAGTAAGTCTGCCCGCTCCGTCAACCAGATTTCCAACCTCTCCCTGGCATGACCCAGACTCTAATGTAGGTATACTCGGTACCTAACGAACAGAGAGCAAGGTAGCGATAGCTGAACACGACGAGCCGGTAGTGAGAGGCGACGAGGCCCCTCTCTTGCCTACGCATTCAGTCGTTAGTGCCTCCATCGCCTCAGCCCAGTACACTGATCTCGCCACGTTCCTTGCTCTTGCGCAAAATGTCAATGTCGACATACTCCCCATCACATGGCAACCCCAGCTAAGCGGGCTGGGCGCTGGAGCCTCGGCCCTCGTCAATCAATCCTCCGTCCATCTTAACATGAGTCTAGCGTTCAAGAGGTACAAGCCGGTCGAGACAGGTGGAAGCGGTGAGAGGATGCTGCTCCAAGATGCCTTTCGATCCTTCGCAAACGAGATTCGGGTCCTGAGGGAGCCCTGGGTCCGACGCTGCAACTCCATTCTAGACCTCCTAGGGATATGTTTCGAGGCGAAGCACGCGGATGGGGTTCTGTGGCCAGTCTTGGTGTTCGAAAAGGCGCCGTTTGGTAATCTTCGTCAATTTATGAACTCAGAGATCGGCACCAAGTTATCGGGTAGAGCTAAGCTCAGTCTATGTCGGGATCTGCTCCTCGCGGTGGCTACCATGCATGGATGCGGTAAGTCTTTCCTCAGCGTCGAAGGCAATGGCCAAAGACTGAAAGCCGGCTTAACATGAACCTAGACATTATTCACGGCGATCTCAAACCTGACAATATTCTCATATTTCCCCACCCGGAAGGAGGCTTTGTAGCCAAAGTCATAGACTTCTGCTTTTCCCATGTGGGGGCGGTTGGGATAAAGTTAGAGACTGTGGTACTGCCATGTACGCCGCCTTGGGATGCTCCCGAATACAGCCGGCGTGGCATTTCTGTACTGGACGCCAAGCGAGCCGACGTCTTCTCTCTAGGTCTCGTTTGTCTCTGGCTGTTCTTGAGAGACGATTTATGTCTCTACTGGGAAGACCATGCGCGGACATACAACAACAGTTACCGAGACCTTCTCAGGAACGACGAGAAGGGACTCTGTAAGCTGAAGATTGAGGATGAGTTGGGTGCTTTCGCAGACCGCTGCCTGAGCAAATCTCCCTGGACGGGTGCACTTGGGAGCGATGACATATCACGCCTACGGCGCTTTTGGTTCCTCACACTAGCCAGAGATAAAAAGGAGCGACCTCTGGGTCTTTGGGGAATGCTCGATCCTGGCGGGGATGCTGAGCGACCCACAGACATGGACTCGTGGATGAGTACCGTCACCCGTAACCATGCTGTAGATGGCGACGGTGGACGTGTTGGTGCTTTCAAGGTAAGTAAGCAACCAAACTCTCTTCCATATGTTCTACTGTCCGTCTCGGCTCAGCTTTAACGATCATTTAGATCTCGAAGTCCCTTCCGCAGCTCATCCAAGCGGATTATCGGTTGCGGCGCCAGCTGGTAGAGACACTGGATGAGAGTGTTACGCGCGGAAATCTAGACGATGCCTATGAGTTGGCACTCTGCAAAGCTATTGGATTTGGGACTAGAAGAGACACTGCAAGGGCCCTGGAACTGGTCATAAGCAGCCCGAAGCCCATCTTTCAGTTGGAGACGGATATCGATCGGCTGCGCCACGGGAGGGTCGTCGTGGAGTATCAAGGACGCTTCGCCGAACTTTCTGACGAAGGATACATCCAGCGGTATATCCTAGACGTTGCTGGAAAGGAAGATGTCACCCGAGTGCGGGACGCTTATAACGACGAGATTGGAGATTTAGAGGGCGCTTTGGGGAGCAGCAGCCCAGCAGTCATCCAACTGAAGCAGCGACTTGCGGGAATTCTCCTGCAAAATGGAGACTTCACCGAGGCAGGCGCTTTATATTCTGATGTTGCATCAGCAATAGCGCAGAAACGGGACGCTCTACCCGATTTCCCCTCGACTTGGAATCCGCGCGGCTTCGAAGAACGAAAAGCCTGGGACTACATAGCCACCAAGGCCATCAAGGAGAATACGGTCAGAATGCTCCAGAGCCGAGGCGACATGGTCGATTCCCACCGGTTGGGCGGAAACTGGGCAGCGGCTGAGCGTATAGGAACAGAGGCTCTTCCCCAACTTCTTCAGACTGTCGGCGAGGAACACTTGCAGACCTTGGCTGTGATGGAGAGTCTTGCCATGACGCACATGAAACGGAACAAATGGAAAGCGGCAGAACAGCTTGAAGAGAAGGTGCTTGAAGTGAGACGGGAGGTTTTAGGGCCGAGCCACCACCTGACGTTGCAGAGCGCTACGGTTCTCGCATCCATCTACGGCTGCGTGCAAAGCTGTAGAGAGTTTACCCCGGGGGTTCTTGGCTGTGCTGGAGACCAAAACGAGCGGAAACTGCGGTCAGAACAAAGGCGACAGCGACGACAGAAAAGGGGCGAGACGCTTCTCGAGAGCGTAATGCAGTCCCCTGACCTGATGAGGGATCACCCAGTCTGCATAGATGCCGAGGCTGTCCTCGCCTCGATATACATCGATCAGCGACGGTGGGATTTCACCGAAAGCCTAGAATTGGGCGTTCTTGAGAAGCGGACAGAGACATTAGGCCCGGACCACCCCGACACCCTAGCGAGTAGGGGGAACGTGGCCCTAATTCTGAAGGCAAGGGGGGAGACCCAGGGCGCAGAGAAACACGAGAAATTTGTTCTAGAGACCAGAAAGCGCGTGCTGGGGCCGAGACATCCCGACACCTTGGTTGCCATGACAAATCTAGCGTTCACCTTAAAGGAAAGAGGTCAAGAGGAAGAGGCTTCCGCGTTGTTTGAGGAAGTCAGGAACCTAAAAAAAGAGCTGAGAAAGGATCTCAAACGGGAAGTGGAATCGCAGCAAAAGCGTGAGAGACGACGGAAGCGGCTGGGCCATTTAGCAAGCCGCTTGGAACCCGGGGCAACGCGACCAATGGAGCAATCTCCAGTGGTGAACAGGGCGAGTCAAGAAGTTGACGAGTTCTTCAGGAGCTTGGGCTGATCCAGATGACTCAGGACGTACGAATGCTAAGAAACGACAATGCTTCGATTGATCAAATGCTAGATTGCATTCCATTTGTACCCAACTCCGTCGGGTTTGCCTCTCAGCCCATAATTCTGCAGAGACAGGCGCTCACATGACAAAGAGCAAATCAGTATCTGCCACAGGTGCAAAGAACACCGTCAGTACTAAAACAACCCCAACACTAGCCGTAATACAGAGGCTGAAAACTCACCAAGAGGGTGGCTGCACGACAGCTGGGGCTTCTGCGTGTACTTGGTCTCGAGGACATCCCGGATGCTGTTGAGCAGCTGAACGTAGCTTTGCTTGGGGTTCTGCTTGAGCGCCGAAATGAAGGCCCAAGACATGGCACCCGTGGCCTGCGACTGGATGGTGGCGTCGGCTCTGTTCAAACAACCATACTCGTCAACAACTGTGCAAACACCAACCACAGATCCACCCGCTCAACTTACGAAGTCTGATCATCCTTACTACCACTCCACATGATCACATCAGCAGGCGACGTCTTGGTCCTCTTGGTATGCTCATACGCATCATTGCCCCTCATGGCCGACTGGGCAAAGCCAAAGATGGTCTTGGCAACCCCGCCGAGGTCGCCGCGGGAGTAGTGGCCGACGGCCTCGAGCAGGCCCTGGCCGGCCTCCTTGGCGAGGTTGGGCTCCTTGAGGATGCCCTTGGTGCTGTAGATGTAGGGCAGGTCCAGCACGGAGCCCGAGTGGCAGCTGTCAAAGATGGCCGTCAGCCGCACGCCGGCCTGCAGGGGGCTCACCACGTAGTGGTGCAGCTCGTCGTCGACAATGTGGCCTGCTGTCTCGTAGTCGACGGGATAGATGACCTCGTCGTAGCCATCCTCCTCGTCGCCGCTGGTGTCTTCTGTCTGTCCGCCGTGGCCTGTATGGATCTTGTCAGTTCTGAAGGGGAAGGTACGGTAGAGTTTAGGTCGTGGACTTACCGGAGAAATGTAAGAAGAGAGCATCGTTTGGCTGAGCGCCTTCAACGAGCCACTGCAGAGCGCGGATGATGTTTTGCTTGGTGGGCTGCATGACAGGGTTCTGTTGGTCGTCGGTCAGGATGACCATGTCTTCGCGCTTGTAGCCGTGGTTCTCGATCAAAAATGCCGAGACGTTCCGGGTGTCATTGATGCACCCGCGCAGCTCACCCTTCTGGCCAAAGTAGTTGATGCCGATCAGGAGCGCCTTGCGCTTGCCCGTGCAGCTGGAGTATTGGAACTTGTAGCTGTGCGGTGCTCCGTGACCAAACTCCTGCATTCCGGACGGCGGCGGCGGGGCGGCGCGCGAGGTACCGGAACCGCCGTATCCGGGACCATGAGCGATCGGGTAGCCGTAGGCATCGTAACCCTGCGGAGGAGGTCCTGGCGGTGGCTGGTACTGCCGTTGCGGAGGGTTCGGATGCTGTCCGTAGCCCTGCTGCGACGAAGGGTAATGTCGGTACCCTTGGTCCGGGCCAGGCGGCGGCGGCGGGTGGTGTCCGTAACCTGAACCCTGCTGTGGGGGAGGGTATTGCGGTTGTCCATAGCCCGGCTGCGGAGAAGGAGGATATTGAGGTTGGCCATATCCTTGGGTTGGCGGCGGCGGAGGTTGCCCGTAGCCGTGTTGGGGAGGGGGGTATTGAGGCTGGTCGTATCCGTGGCTTGGCGGCGGGGGCTGCTGTTGCCCGGAACCGGGTCCGTAACCGTAACCGGGATATCCGTATGACATTTTGGCTGAATTCCGAGTTAATCGCAGAATATCTAGAGAGTGAGATAGAGCTCAGCTTGCAACGAAGGTAATTTGGCAATGTATGGCGGTTCAAATCTGGTTCTCTGGCAGTTGGATCTGTGACCAACTTGCGCTGCGCCTTATGCGGGTCTAGGCTGGTGGCCTCTGACAAGTGGTGGAACAAATGCAGCTGCGAGGGGATGGTGGGATGGCACGACAGGATCGACAGCTCAGCAGCTTGGGGCCCACTTTTAGGGCTAAAATAGCTACAAACATTCGAGAATAGGGTACCTTAACAATTTCTTAAAGCTTTTCTTGACTTAAAGTTAGAGAATGGCGATGGTTATCCTACATACCTTATAGAACGACGCAGTGCATTGGACATAATTTGCAGTAATATACGAGTGCTACACGTTATACTACTTGCTTACACACGCCGCTGTGTATTGGGCATCCTTGCTACTAGTACTGCCGGGAGTATCCGTATTCACTTCATTGACAATTACAAGCAACTCCTCAATTTGTACTTCGTAATTACCGTACTATACAGACATAAGGTTGAAATCGATTCAGCTGAGCAAGGCTGAGGATCGGCGTGGGGTTAGGTCTCAGGTTTGGGCCAACGTCGTCCCACCTCAACTCGATCGACCCCTCCAACAGATCCATCATCCATCTTCCTTCTTGGAAGGACAGGGTCAAGTACACCGCATTGGGTTTGTACTGTACTGTACAGCACCTCAATCAACCTCAATCAAGTTGGAACCGTCCAGGCAGACATGATATTGGCGGGCTGCCTTGGCCGGGATTTGTCAACCAACAATGTCCGACAGTGCTGCACGGCCCGCCTATCAATCACGTCGGACAACCAGACCCGACCAGTCGTACAGCAGGATAGAAGCGCTTGAAGGAACCAACACGGAGGTGGCCATGCATCCGGCTGCACCAACAGGCCGCTGCGCGACCATCACCGACCACCACCGCAGAGATGAACGATTTAAAACACCGTGCCGCTGAACGGCCAACAAGGAGATGAAGGCTCACTCTTCAAGACTTCAAGACTGCATGTGCAGCCTCTTGACTTCTCTTAACGACGGGCCGACGGTTCCTCTTTGATTCCTTACCCAACAACATCTCTGAAAGTTTGCCCACTAGATCCGGTCCCATCTGACTCAAGCCAGCTTCAACATGTCTTTCTTCAAGAAGTTGACCGATATTGGGGATGACCTGGGCCGTTTGGGTCTCGGGCCCAAGGGCGAGCACAAGCAGGAGGCACCAGCTGCCCACGGAGGTGAGTCCGCCAGCCTTAGACTTGGCTCACCTCGCAACAACTGCTGACTTTCTGACCAGGTCACTACCCTCCCGCTCAGCATCCGCCCCAGGGATATGGTCAGCCGACGCCGCCGGCTGAGAAGCCCGAGAGTTCCTATCCTCCACAGCAGTATCAACCAAACTATGCCACTCCGTCGCCCCAGCCAACGCCATCGGCTCACCATGCTCAAGCCGGCCCTGGCCCGGTCCCGCCTTTCACGCCTCCTGCCGACAAGCCACAGCTTCCGGCTGGCTGGATTGCCCAGTGGAGTAATCAGCACCAGCGCTGGTTTTGTATGTACTTTGCCCATGTCGCCTATGAAGGCCGGTAAGCATCATGCAGGACTGACGATTATCTTTAGACGTTGAGGAGGCCACTGGCCGCTCGCAGTGGGAGGCCCCTGGCTATTTTCCCGGGCAACCACCTGCCGCGGATGCCTCCCGGCAGCATAGCTCGCCCCAGCCCCCTGCATACGGCGGCGCTACTCCGTATCAAGATGCCTCCTACCAACATGGCGCGGCCCCGCCCCCTGCCGGATACGGTGCTTCTCAGTATCCGGAGCAACACGGGGCGCATGGCTCGCCCCAGCCACCTGCCGGATACGGCGCTCCTCCGTATCAAGATGCTTCCCGCCAACATGGCTCGGCCCCACCCCCTGCTGGATACGGCGCGCCTCCGCATCCGGAGCAGCACGCACCAGCCGCCGCCCCGCCCGAGGACAAGGGCAAGAAAGGGGGCGCCGGCAGCCTGCTTCTGGGTGCCGCCGGCGGCCTGGCAGTCGGGGCCATTGCCGGCGGGGTAATTGGACACAAACTCGGTGAGTGCTGATATTTGCCCCTTCCACATGAGAGTCGGCTGCTGACTGACTTTTCCACACAGCCAAGAAGAAGTCGCATGATGAGCATGAGCACGAGGGCCACCACGGGGCCTCACATGGTTCTCATGGCTCTTCGTCCGAAGCCGCCACCTCGCATGCTGCTGAGACTGACAGTGAGGACCGCGGGGGCAGAATCAATATCAATATCTTCTCTCGCAAGAAGCACGGCAAGAGTCACGGCGGCCACCAGAGCCAGCCGTACTACGGGGGTGGATACGAGGGAGCTGAAGAGGTGAGCAGCAGTGAGGGCGAGGAAGGGGAGGAGGAAGAGGAGGAAGGTGAGGAAGAGGAGGAGGAGGAGGAGGAGGAAGAGGAAGAGGAAGAGTCCTCCTCGGAGGAAGAAGAGGAGGAAGAGGAGGAAGAGGATGATGAGTAAGGGAAGTATCGATGAGTGCTGATCATGATGGTCATCTGGATAAGTTTGTGGTTTGGACAAACGCGTTCTCTCACGGATTCGCTTTAGTTTGTTGTAGGTTGCCCGAGATTGAAATAACAAGAGCCCATTTTGAATATAAAGCCCGGAACAACGTATCGTTGGGAGAATAGCACCTTATAATTCGATCTAAAGATTCAAACGCATCCAGGGTCAAGCACCGGAAAGCGATGTCGACCACTAGCACAGATTGTAAGCGATTAAAATTGTTGATGTCACGTCCTCCTAGGGAACTCCTAGGTAGATTGTCAAAAGCAGAATAAGAAGACTTCCAATTTGAAGGCTCCCTTAGTGCCCGATACGCAGCCCTTGTGTCATGGTTAGTGTCTTGGAGGCGAGTGATGACTCGGATATAAGCCAGATAACAGCGTCTAGAACACCGGATAAAGGAAGGCTTAATTGTCGAGGCACGGGTAAACCTGGCATACCCCCTGGCACAAAGTGGGCATGGACGAGTCTCATATGGGATTCGGGGATGAAAGTCCCGCTGGTAATTTAGAAGGATATGCAAGAGATGTTGGTTGAAACTGAATCCATGCAGCGTGTCACGTCAGCTTCCTTTGGATGTGGTGATCGAATTGAGAATTAACATCTCTCAGACTGGCCACTTCCATCACTCCATATTTCCTGGGTTTTGGCCTGTGTTGGGTCGGGTTCTTGTTCAGAAATCAACTTGTAGCACCCTTGGCGAATAAGTCAGAGTGAGCTTCATACAGCACCTTACCACAGCTAGAACACGGTAGACCAGGAGATTGCAACCATGGCGGTCCACGCACATGAACATGGACACGGCACGCATGAGCATTGCCTCAAGATGGCCAGACGCGAGGACGGCACTCCGTGGTGGTCAGAATTTCCCGAGCCGAGGTCAATAGCGTCCAAAATCGGCCCGGAAGACGTATTACGGTTGCTTCAAGACCAAGAGTGTGCCGAGGGAGATGAGCCGCGCGACTTCCTGCTCGTGGACGCACGCCGAACAGATTTCACCGGAGGAGCCGTCCGCGGGGCCATAAACCTGCCGGCCCACAGTTTCTACCCGTCACGCAAGATACTGTACGAGCTGTGCACCCAGGCAGGCATCAAGAAGGTCATCTTCTATTGCGGTAAGTGCGCATGAATGAAGCGCCTCTGGCGACGGCCGAAGCTACCTATGTATGGGCAGCTAACAATGAGAACCCGGCTCGTTCTGATCAGCGTCGTCCCTTGGCCGAGGCCCTCGCTGCGCTGCTTGGATGCAGGACTATGTTAATGAAGTCGGCGGAGACATCGAGTCCCAGGTGATGATTGGCGGTATCCGCGGCTGGGTTCAGGCGTATGCAGGGGCGATGATGGACGGCTATGACGAGAAGGTGTGGAAGGCGGAGAAGATCTAGCATCCGGTTATGTTGTTGGGTATCTTGGTGCCGACAAAACCACCCTGTGGACCCCTTCCCCTGACCGTTTTCGCTTTTCCCAAAGATGAACGCCATGACCCTGAACCTATTCCTACATCATCCTTTCTGCGATGCTCAAGATCGCATGGGATCCGCCAAGGATCATACCCTCCGCGCGAGGCGAAGGTGTGGAAGCGTGTTTGTTAGCGCCCTCCGCGCTCGTCTCCACCAATCCTTTCGAGAGCTTCCAGCATTACAACTGAGTTGCCGCGGATGACCTGCAGGGGCTGTCAGCCTACGCTGGGTGAAGTATTGTAAAGAATACGCACCACCATGCCGAGCTTGGCCTTCTCGCCGTTGTCTTTCTCCTCAACTGCATCATCCAGGACAATGTTGAGGAAAACCTGTCCGACCATCGTCAGCCGCTGAGAGTTCGCGTATCCGGAGAGATAGCACGCACATCGTAGCCTCGAAGCACACCAATGACCTTTCGGCTGCCGTTAAGCTGAACAAACAACCGCTTGTCAAGGTACTAGTTTCAAAAATGTCAGTCTGACTATCCTGGCAGATGCTGTTGCGATGTTGGAATCGCGTGTTGGGAAATGGCATGGTAATGAATAACATACCTTCTTGAGCTCTGGCTGTGCGGGCGCCATCTTGCTTGTGTTGTAATGTGTTGTCGCGCTCACAGCCTCCGAAAAGGAACGGTATGGAGCTGGTCGCGTTGACCGCAGCCTTGAGTTACGCCAGAAATGTTGCAGGCCGCTCTTCAGTAATGTCACGTGTGGTGTCGATAAGATAAGATAAACTTCAGGTCAATGTTACTCCTGTCGTAGCTTGCAAATCGCCATGGACAGTCCATAACTTCATCCAGTTAAGTTCGCTTTAATCAGCTTGCACCAGGTCTTCAAATCACCACTTGACGGCACGTCAAGCAAAGGACGTAACATCTCTTTCAGAAAATGAGCTCCTTTGGTGCCAAAAGGAAACCGCGAGCTATCCATACTCTCGACGACGACGATGACTTGCTAAATCCGTCGCCAGCTGGCGGCGACGAGCCAGACAACCGTAAGTCGCAACCGGTACTCCAGCATCCCATCTATAGCTCCTTCTTGCTGATTATCGACCTCCCAAAGAGCAACCAAGCTGATGCGCTGCCGGCAGAATCAGCGTCCCACGGGCGCATCAAATTTGGCCGTAACAAACCCGCCAAGTCCTCCGCCCTCCGCAGGAGCATCAACATCAACCAAGACGACGCCGGCGCAGTGCTGGGCGGAGCCCCGACTGCCGCATCCCGCGATGACCAAGACGAAGAGTCCTCCGAGCCTGTGGTGATTCGCCCTGCGCTAAGCCGGTCCGGCTCTACCAAGCAAAAGAACCGCCCAGCCTCGTCCAGACTATCGTTCGGGCCCACGGACAGCGGGGAAGCAGCGAGCGAAACCGATGCCGCCGCAGGAGCAGGCGCCAAGCAGCTCACTCCGAAGAGGACGCTCGGTCAGCGCGCGCTGGAAAACAATGCGTTGCGTAGGTCTGCGTCACTCAAAAACCTCACCGGCAGCCTCCCATTGCGATTCGGCGGCGACGAGGACCGGCCGCGGTACAGCAAGGAGTATCTCGAGGAGCTACAGAGCTCAACACCCAACACGCCCCAGAATCTGTCTTCCCTCCAGGTACCCGACGATGAAGACGCAATGGAACTCGATCAGTCCGAGCTGGAGGGCGCCTTAGTAGTTCAGCCAACAGATCTTGCACCAATTAGCGCAAAACCCTCCACGATACCACAGATCCTAACCGAAGCGCAAATCCGCGAGCGGAAAGAAAGACGGGCCCGCTTAGCCAAGGAAGCAGAGTACATCCCACTAGAAGGCGGATCCGACGACGAAGAAGAAGTCTCAGGACAAGGCGGCGCTCGCGTGACGGTACATTTCCCGTCCAAAAAGAAAAAAGAATCACGCTTAATCGCCGAAGACGAGGACCTTGGCGAAGGGTACGACGAGTTTGTCTCAGACGGCGGGCTGGCGCTAGGCAAGAAAGCCGAGCGGGAGGCGGCGCGGCGGCATCGGCAGGAGATGGCGGAGCTGATCCAGGCCGCCGAGGGCGAGGACGGGTCCGATGCCGAGGGCAGCGACGACAGCAGCGAGGCGGAGCGGCGCGCCGCGTACGAGGCTGCGCAGCGCCGCGCGGGCATGGACGGGTTGCACCGCCGTGAGCTTGACCAGGACGTCATGGACTTGGATGGAGGTGGTGCCGGTCTTGGTCCTGATGCCATACCCCGCATGAAGCCGCTGCCTAAGCTGAATGAGGTGCTACAGCGAATGCGCGAGATTGTGCAGGGGTTGGAGGATGAGGTTACCAGGAAACGCGCCACGATAGCAGGGCTTGAGAAGGAGAAGGAGGAGATTTTGGCGAGGGAGAAGGAGGTGCAGGGTATCCTGGATCAGGCTGGCACAAAGTACCAGGCTGCATTGGAGAGTCTGGGGGGTTCTGCTTCTAAGCTGGTGGGCCAGTCACCCCTGAGGCCGCTCCCTCCAGGGCTCGCGGGTGACTTCCCGGGGGAACGAGGCCTCGAGAGCTTTGGCGCAACACCTACCAAAGCCGATGATGGCGAGGATATGGTTTGAGGCGACGCCGTTGCCGTGTTTAATGTGTGCAGATCTACTGTGGGCATATTGCAGGCCTGAGGCTCGGGTACATAGCAATGAGAAAAAGCGAGACATTGTAAAAGACAACCAACAAACATTGTGCATTGTACACCATCTCTACGAGGACAAAAACCAACCGATTGACTGTTCCTGCCATGCCGACGCCGTTCTTCTGAGTACAACAGCACGAGACCAATATGATACACTCTGAGAGTCTACCGTAGACAATCCAGTAACCAACACAAGCAAACCTACAGTGTCGGGCCCCCGGTGAGCGGGAATACACACCATCCCATACCCAACCACCACCAACCCGTTCCTACATTCATTTACTTAGACCTGCTAACGCCGGCTCCAATAACCCCCGGCAGCTTCTCCTCCCCAACACTAAACAACATCCCAATCGCAAAAGTAACTGCCCCGACAATAGTCACAGTAAACCCCGTAATCAACCAGAAGGGCACGCTAACATCCTCCTTCTGACACATATTCCCGCCCCAATGAACCGTCTTTTCGCCCCGGTTGCGCTGTTCGTCAGCGGGCTTGACCACCGACGCCTGGCAGGCGCAGGCATAGCAGCTGGTGCTGGACCCGGAGCCGTACTTGTTGACACACTCGCCGTGGCCCGAGCAGTTGGCCGTCCGGGACATGCAGTTGTCGAATGAGTTGAAACACTGCGGTATCGCCTTAGCTTTGCGCGTCGCGGCGGTGGCAACGGGAGGAGCATGGCTGGGGCGTGTGTTGCCGACGGTGTCGTCCGAGATGACGGTTTCGGCGTCGCGGCGGCGGCGGAGATCGGATACGGATGGGTTGCTGCTGCTGCTACTGCTGCTGCCGCTCCACTGGTTGAGCTTGGATGAGCGACTTGATTCGGGGAGGAGGACGAGGAGGACTTCGAGGTCGCCATTGGTGACGATTCTGTTTAGGCGGGGGATGTTGTCTAGGAGAGTGTCTAGCGTCTTGGGGGACTGTGTTTGCTGTTAGTACGCGTGGTGAAAACGAGTGGGGGAAAAGGGGGTGTTCGAACCGTTCGAAGGTCGTACTTGACGACGGCAGACGGGCCAGTCCAGCAGGAGTCGTCAAAGGGGTTGATGACATCGGAGATGTCGCATTGCTGCTGTGATGCGACGCCCAGTCTCTGTAGGACTGCCATCAGGTGGCTGTTGGCAGTCGCCGAAGGAGGGTCAGAAATGGTGAATGCGGCATGTTGCCCGAGTTCCTTTTCGAGCCTGGCGGATTGTTCTGCTGTGGACCCTTCCAGGAGTACCACAAGCTGTGACGCGTCGGTCCTGGACGAATCGGCGAAAAGGGGCGTGGGCCTCTTCCCAAATCTTGCAATGTGTTCAACCACTGTCTTGGGGTCGACTGAGTCGGGAATGTCTCGCAGGTCGCTACCGTACCGCTGCCTCGACGTCTGTGATACAAGCCAGGTTAGCAGCTGGTCATACTCCAAGGGAGACCATCCAGAACATGCCCTTTGAAGGAATATATGGCGGGCGACTTCTTTAGGGAGACTTGGTACATCTGGTGAGCTCTGAGGTGATGCTTGCAGAATGTAGACATCGGCACTCTGCCGGCTCGCGCCGAGGGCCAGCCCCGACAGGGCCGCTGCTGTTAAACTGGCAACGAGCCGCATCGTGGTGTCTGTGGAAACAGTGGAAACTAACCGGCTGTGGAATTGCGGGAGCCGGATATAAATTCCTGACCGGAGAGCAAAAGCGTGATTGGGATCCAGACAAAGGTTCAACTGCACTGTTTCCAGCTGACGCAGTTTCCAACGTTGGCGGGCGCATCTGGGGACCCATGCAGCGCCAAGTGGGCACCTGCAGCGCTTGGTCTGTGCACTGGTGACTGTGACCGCGTGGGTCCGGCCCGTCGATAAGGCGAAATCGGGCGACAAGGGTCCCGATAAATTGACGACGGTAATGGTCGTCCACCGAAGCAGTTTACATACCTTACTTAGGTGATCTCTCAACCCCAGCATCGACAGAACGTTTCTTCCAGCGCCCATTCTACTGACCATAAGGACATTTTTAAAGCAAGGCATTCATGTTGCATTGATTACGACCGTAATAGCTGCCCGAGCTCTATTCGAACATTCCGCCCACCGGGGCCACCGAACCCGAATCCATCCTCTCTCGCTTTCCCCCTCGTCCTTGGGCGCCGGTTCGGCGCGCCGCCTTCTGCCGTCATGTCGCGCCTTTTCCTTCCGCTTCGAGCAGTGATCAATACGTCAAGATTGCCCCCACGATTAAGCAGCGGCCAGGTTGTCCGGATTGAAAGAGTGAGGGTCAAGAAGGCTAAGCCTCGCATGCGATTTCTGTGAGAGCCGCGTTTGCTCCCCCTCTATCCCTCCTCCCTTGTTCCTCGCTAGCATGATTGCTGACCATGAGCTGCGCAGGGGCTACATGATTAAAGGCACCATAGTCTATAATTTGCTCCTGTTAATTGCCACCCCTATCGTCGACGAGGAAGAAGAGGATGAGCCTTTATTTATTCCTTTTCCGCTTACAACAAAGCGTATCGATCAGCCTCCGTATTCAAGGAATGGTCCAGAATGGGTAGAGTACAGGAGGGTACTCACAGATCCGAAATTCCGCACCTGGCTGAGGAGTGAGCTCCCATCAAGTGACTTCCGTCCCTTAGGTGCTTGCTTAGGTGTTAACGCTTAGTAGACGAAGCTGCTGAAGTCGCTCTAAAGAGCGCCGGGCGAAGTCTCCTCTTTGAGAGGGTCGGAATGGGGCAAAACCTGAGAATTGCGTACACTCGGTTGGACATCGATATTCCCACGCACCCGCCGCCCCTGTATGAACGGTCAGGGTATGTTGCCACGACCGCTTTGAGTATTAGAGACGGTCTCACTGACTCTGTTTGTTTAAGTCTCTTGATCACGGACGACTCGATAGCATGGGCAACCGCGCCTTTCAAATCCCAGACTGCGAAACTCCTAAATCGGGTACTGTGGCCAGAGCCTCTCGCCCTGTCCTCCTGGGCCTTTCTCACGGCCATGACCAAGCAGACGGCGGCTGAAGTTGCCGCCTTTTTTGGTTTCGGGCGGGCTGAACCTCCAAACACCCCGAGTCCCGGGCCCACTTCATCACCTCTACCGACATCTCGCAGCCCAGACGTCCAGAAGGCGCTCGAGCAAATTCAATCCCGACAGCATGCTTCCAGGCCACCGGCAGAGGTCAGTGGCCCGAGTTCCATGTCTTCGGCAACGCCGGCTGCGCCGGCGACCCGTTCGAGCTCGCAAGGCGGTGGGGAAGTGAGCCCATCGGGCAAGCCAACTTCTGGCCAAGGCAATGGGAACGAACCCGCGAGGAAGCAACCTGCTGAGGGGGGAATAGGAGCTTACATTGGGCCCACGCCCTCACAAGCCTTTGCCAAGAGGTGGACACAGCTATGGAGACCACTCAGAGCCGACCCACCACGTGGTGCTGTCCTCGTCTCTGGGCGCGTTGAAATGGAAAGCAGCAGGGCGTGGTTCGTCATCCATATGTGGATGTGGTATAACCCGAAAACCCGGTCCTTCGACTCAGCGAGCTCTGAATTGATACTCCGGCGGGTAATAATGAAGTCGTAGCCTGGGTGATGGCTTCATTTCCCTTGTCAGCCTCCAGCATAGACGGCGTTTGCGGTGCGAGGTTATAGCATAGCTACTGGGATCGGTGTATCTTGGTATACGGAATGGTCGTTCGAGCTAGATACCATAAATGTATTGGTCTAACAGCAGGATCCCGCGGATTCGTGGGTTTACCCCTATTCATTGTTTCCTAGCAACGGGAAGCTAGGGTTTTTGGCGATGGCGCTAGGCTCATCTTCTGTGCTATCTGTCGCGGGCTGGACCCAAGCGGTGATAAGATTCCACACTCCTTATGTGTGTGTGGGACCTACTCTCGAGGCCGATCTGTCTGGGCCCGAGACCAGCTCTTGCCGTCAACTTGGCACAGCGGTTTACATAATCCCGTGTAAGGTAGCCTGACTGCTGGAATGTCTGTTGCACACAAGGCAGGCACTACCGGGCATACGCTAGGTGACTTGCGGCACTTTGTTGGCGTATTTCCAGTGGCTAGAAATGTCTCAGTTCTAGTGTAACAGCTATTGGCCGCGTTTGAGTTGGGCATCCATGATCGCCATCCTCAAGTACCCGAGTCTCACGGTCCGATGGTTCCCACCGTGACTCCTTGGAGGCTACCTACTAGACACTGCCAGATCGTGCATTATCGTCATCAGTTCTCACATTCGCTCCTCAGTCATCCATGGAGTAGGTATGGATGAGCCAACTTCGGATCAATCGACCGCCAGGGAAATCAAGGCTTCGGGATTCGGCAGGAATTTTAGCCTCGAGGACGTCTTCAAACTCACATATTACCGTTTTACACCGGAAGTTGTCAAGCTTGAGATTTTGAAGGATGGCACCGTTAGAACATTTGCATCTAGCTTCTCAGAGCTGTACTGGCCCCGTGATACTTGCACATCAGAGACAGCCGCCTTGGTCTTCGCCATCGAAGGAGACGAAGGCCTGAAACAGAGGCTGGAACTCTGGATCAAAAAGGACGACCCTTGGACCCGACGCGATTTCGTTCAAGGCCATTTTGAAGGGGATGAGCACGTGCGGAGAGAACTGGAATGGAAGGCTGATAATGTCTTCTTTGCCAATTGGTGGCAAGCCGTAGCTCAGAAGACAGCCGAGCACGAGATCCAGCAGCTGGTATCGAGTGGTAGGCCATTCAACGTCTCCACGTTTGACGACCCTTTTAAGCTTCGCGTGGACCACACAAGATATTCTCCTTGGCCCCTTTCGCCACATCGACCCTACCATCTGCTGTCGATCTCCTCGGATGAAAAGGGCAAGAAAACGAGATTTTGCGCAGCTCAGCAGTGTCTGTCATACTACAGGTATTCCGAGTCAGGGAAACAGGCGGATATATCCATGGGTATGCGTTGGCTCTCATGCTTCAAGCCACTCCACTCTTCTTTCAGCTCAGGCTTACCAAGTATCCTCACAGGAGTCATTCTCGTGGACCCCGTTCGCCGCTTTCATGTCCTGGATTTTAAGTGGAGTGCCTGGCGATTAGACGGGAATCTTGAAGAAAGGGTCATCCCGTGCTTCATCCAGGACGTGCCTAAGGTAGAGTCAGACACCGGGGGTGATCATGGCAATCATCATGGCATCATGGTCAGTGGAAATACAGCAACGCCATATTTCGAAGCAAGACCTTTGGACAGACTTATCCGGGCGCTAAAGCAGGCCGCCAATTGCGATACCATTTTGAATCCGGAGAGAATAGTAAAGACGGCAATGATCGAGATTGCATGCGAGGATCTCTCACTCGTTGTCAAGAGCATAAGTCGGGCCCTGGACGACATCGAACTGTCTCTGCACAAAGATGCGGTCCTTCAAGAATCCATGTCCCAGTGGCGAGAGCAACTCGGCAGATGGCAGAACATCTTTGTTCACCAGAGCTTGTCTTTACAGCGCATGTCAAAAATTCTCCCTCTTCTTGGAAGCTGCTCAGAAAGCGAGAGACTGGAGAAGACATTGGCTAGGCTTGAGACGGATGTGGAATGGATATCTCGCCGGACTCAAACAACATTCCAATCCGCCATGTCGAGCATAGCAATTGTTGAAAGCGCACGCGCCATAAAGGAAGCCGAGTCTGTCGCCAAACTAACGCAGTTGGCCTTCTTCTTCATACCCCTGAGCCTAGTTGCGGGGGCCTTCGGAATGAATATCAAGGTGAGTGAATCCCGGCCGTTCAATCCTCCACCTCCACTTCCGACACTACGAACTCACTGATCTATTATTTGTCCTTCAAAACTAAAACGGAGTACAGGAGTTCGAGGAACAGTTGACTTGGTGGCACTGGGTTGCTGTCTCGGCCGGCACTAGCGCCGTAACATACTGCGCTCTGTATAGGTCGGAACTGGCATCCAATCTGTATCAGCTGCCGTCGCTCTTCGAGAGTGTGAGAAAGGCTGGTATCCACCGATTCATGAGCCGATGGATCAGAATTATACGGTATGTCATGCGCCCATTCACTGATGAGATGTTTGGGAAGATGTGGCTGGGTTTAGGCTGGGGGGTTTTTCTCGGTGTCATAGCAGCTCTCTGCGTTGGAACATGGAAGTTAGCTGTGAGTGATTTGTCAGTTGGGGCGAAGGTCAGCATTAGCATATTCGCAATCTGGCTTCCGGGTGTACCACTGGCATTGTATCTCATGATTTTTGTAGACTGCCTTCCCTGTATACTTTGCCTTTGCTGTATGGGTAGGCGGAGGAAGCCAAAGGGCGAAAACCCATGATGACGAAGATTACGAAGCAGTTGAATGAGGCAGTTGTTAGTTTGCTTTCTTCTTTTTTGCTTCCTTTTTCCTTATTCCCCCCTTTCCCTCTTGCATTCTCTCTTCTCCCTTTTCTGTTTTCTATCTTCCAAGACTTCAGGTACCTAGTCTCTCCTAGTGTCTCATGAGACACATGCTGCTGGAATCGACACAGAGCCACCCTGCCTTCCTGTGATAATCTCAAGTTAGACCGTTCCCGGAAACTCTAGTAGGCTGCGAACGAGGTGTGGCCAGACTTTTCGCAAGGGCAAAGACAAAAGGGGCATGGTACCTAGGTGGAACCGGAGAGGGCGACGAATCAACACTACCTAAGTTCTAGGGCACCTTAAGCAGGATATAAAGAGCTCAAGCCGATGAATGTATGGGAAGATGATAGTGGAAGATTGTCACATGTTCAAGAGGCTGGCAGCTAGCATTCCAGACAAAACTGAGGTCACTACCTTAGCTAGCCATCATCAGGAGCTCAAAGACCACATGCACGGGCACGGTTGCCATCGTGATATGATGGAGATCTGGTGGTGTCTAAGGGAGATCTGTCAGTGTTAGGCAGGCTACAATAGGCCATACTAATAGTATGTCCTTAATACATCGCTGTGCATTTCTCTTTTGACTACTTACCAATCCACGTTGACCGTTCTGGCTGTTTTGGTTAGGTCCCATGTAGAATCTCTATGGAGAACCCAGAAGTCCAGCTCACGCCTCGCTGTCTGTCATGGCAGCGAGTTATAGGTTTCGTAGACATGTAGTCGCACTGTAAAACCTAAAGCTCGTCGTCAATAGACGGGAAAGTGGGAGACTGCCAGCGAGGCCCCGGATGCGCACCTATATAGGCTGTGAGGGTGTTTGTCCCAGTGTCACTCAAAGGGAGGTTGCGGGACAAGGAGCTCTAAGAAGCTCCAAGTCTCAAAGAGCTCCAGCAACAACGATACCTAAGGTAGGTACTGTAGGTAATATGCAATAGGCATGCGCGGTAAAGGCAGCTATGTGCCGTGTACCCAATAGACTCAGAGGATGAAAAGGGGGTAAAAGGGGCAAAAAGAGCGAGCATACTGGGACTCGAACCCAGAACCTTTGCCACCGGAAAGCAACGCGCAACCATTGCGCCATACGCCCGAATGTGTGTTTTTTGTTTCCTGGAGTTTTGGGTATAAGTGAAGGCATCATCAGGTTGCCTCACGAGTGACACCGTTGTGTTTTGGGTGTGCGCCTCAAAGGGGGAAGGAGCCACTGTAAACAACACCGGTAGCGACAGTACCTGTATTTAGTGTGGTTCAGATTGGATGCCTAGCGCTTAAACCTTAAGCGCACTTTTAACCACACAAAATACCACCCCATTTCTTCCATGGCTTTCACCTGGAAGGCATTGGGTTAGATCGCAGGGTTAGGGGTGTCAGACAGACAATAAAGAGAACCTTGCGCCTCCAAGCTCCCAAGAACCTACCTGCGCTCTTGTCACTCAAAGAATACCGCCTCATTCATCAGTCGACGCGATTCCTGCCCAGCCTCCATCTGAGTTACAGTCCCGAAGGACTCTGCTGTCCCACCACCCAAAATTGAAGCCAAAATCTGCCAAGCCGGATTGGAGTTGCTGCAGCTGGCTGAAAGCCTGAAAACACCCGCTCGGAAATCGGAACCAACAGACATTGTTCAGCGCCAACGAAGTTGATACTGCTGCCTGCACCAACAGATTTGATCCTTGCACGGTTCACCTCTTGTTATGTGATAGGACTTGTCCACAACTTGGTGACCCTTCGGACTTAACATTTCCCCTCCACGGATCCTCCCGAAATACCCGGGGAATCCTCCACTGCTATTAGTACGAGCAGAGTGCAGTTCATCCTTGCCAAGCGCAACTAGGAGTCCTACAAGGCAGAGGGGACTCTTCTACCCTACTAGTATATGTTGAGGATCGCCGATCTTCTCATCCAGAGCAATTAAGTTGTAGGATCAACTTGCTCTACAACTCACCGTGTCTAAGGTATCTTTCTATTACAGTGTTACACTCCCCGAGTACTCAGCTCAGCATGGCACCGGTTCCGGACCTCGCCGTAGTTGTCTGCCACGGCTCTTACCACACCCCCGCCCCGTACGGCCCGCTGCTGGAGGCTATGCAGACCAGAGGTATCGCGGCCTGTTGCCCTCGGCTCCCGACCGCCGACCTGGCGAAACTCAATGTCGGCGACGTCAACAACCCCGACTTCGACCGGGAACCTCCCCCCGGCGGGTATCCCCAGGGGGAGGAGGACACCGAAGCTGTGCTTGAGGTTCTCAGACCCCTGGTGGAAGCCGGAAAGGAGGTCCTTCTCGTCGGCCACTCCTCCGGCGGCTGGACGGCCACGCAGGTGGCGCAGCCGGAGCTGCAGGCCAAGGTTCGCAAGGCCAAGGGGCTTGCTGGAGGTGTGATTGGCGTTTTCTACGCGGGCGCCTTTGTGATCCCCGTCGGCGAGTCAATCTCCAGCTTTTTCCAGCCCAAAGACGGCAGCTTTGTGACGCCGCCGTTCGTGACTTTTCATGTAAGTACCTACCTAATACATCTATCCGAAACCTCACGGAGCACAGTCTACAGACCGCTAACAAGCATGCCAGAAACACGGCCCCGCCGGACTCGGTACAATCGTCAATGCCGAGAAGTTTCTCTTCAACGACCTCGACGAAGCCACGGCGAAGAAGTGGGCAGCTACGTTGACTGCTTCTCCTATTTTGACCACCAAACTTACCAACGACGCCTACTCGGCACTTCCTTGCGCCTACTTGGTCCTGGACGGAGACTTGACACTGCCCCGTGAGTATCAGGAGGGCATGGCCAGTCTTTTGACCCTGAAGAATGCCAATTCTTCCATCTACCACTGCCCGGCTGGCCACTCGCCCCATCTCAGCTGGACTGGAGGGATGGTGGACACGATTTGCAACTTTATAGAGAGAATCAAGGCCCAGTGATTTGATTCTGAGCGTGCTACAGGTACATGTACGGGGTTTGAGAGACAAAATCAGAGAAAACACGACTTTAGGATAATATTTGGGAGATGTGCTCTTCAATAAGCCAGTACAGAAGGTCTATGTATCATGTGACGCTCTGGGATAGGAGCGGCTTGGTAAATCATCCGTTTCCTGAAACCCGGTCACACAACCTGAATGATCCCTGATTCCGTGGTTCGCACCTCGAGATGGGATGTGTCTAGAGACCCCCCGCAGCAACAACATTGGCTTTCCCGTTCCGGAAGAAGATAGCCGCCAGTAGGCTAGCGGCCGCGCCGACATAGACGACGACAAACGCCTTCCGCCACGAGTCAACGATGATGTCCAAGGTCAGCGTACGCATGGCGGGCGATAAGGTATTGAGGAGGTGGTTCGATGCGCCAGCAACGAGCTGAGAGATCTGGAGACGCGGGAGACCCAGTGCCGATTCGAGATTGTTGACGGCCGTGTTGACGAAGACGGCACCGCTGATGGAGAGACCGAGGGTCATGCCTCCGAGTTGAGCTGTACGGTAAGGTATGGAGCGGTCAGTAAAGGGGGTGACCGAGAAGGAGCGAACGGAAGTAACGCGGCGACTTACAAATCAACATCAGGGCAATGCCGTTCGGAGCTTCCTCCGCTGGAACAACGGACTGTATGACCGCAAAGGAGGACTGGGTGTAGGCCCCCGTACTCAGTCCCAGAAACAACTCGATTACGTAGAAGATGCCCACGGAAGTCCCACGCTCGACGTAGTGTGCTGTTAACAGGTTGTTAGCAAGCCAGGACGCGGTCTGCTTGGACTGAAAGCCCCCAACTTACCCATAAGCGCAGAGGTGACCAGAGCAACCAAGCTTCCGACCAGGTACAACGGTTTGTACCAACCGTACTTTGACAAGAACCATCCACTCAGGGGCATAGCCGTGATGAGCACGCAGATGTACGGCAGCAGGCGGACGGCTGTGTAGATCGCCGAATCACCCCGGGTGAACTGAAAGTACAACGGGATGTAGTACACCGAGGTGTAAGCGACGCACGCTACCGACGCGCACGCCACGAACAACAGCACGGGCATTCTCTGTCGAAGGAGATGCACAGGACACAGACGCTGCTCCTTGGTTGTCAAGAGACTGAGGGACTGCTGGAGACCAAAGACGACCCAGAGCACACCAGACACGACAAAGAGAGCTATGCTGGCGCCGCTGTTCCAGGCCCAGTCCACGCCGCCAAAGTTGATGGCAATGACAAGCGTCACCATGGCGCCAACGCTGAGAACGATGCCAGCCCAGTCTAGCATCACAATCTTCTGCCATTGCGTACTGCCGGGCATGGCGGCCGTGGACGGAATCACCAGGAGGTAGGCCGGCAGGAGGACGGCGCCAAAGAGCAGGTTGATGTAGAACCCCCAGCGCCAGTTCCACAGGGCGAAGCCGCCGCCGACCACGGGGCCGAGAACGGTGCCGAGACCCCAGACGAGGCCGCTTTGACTGGTCAGTACGGAAAGAGTATTGAAGGGGTGTAAGAGATCAATGACGGTAACATACGTGTAGCTAAGATACTGCGGCCGTTCCTTGGCGGTGGTGTGCATCGACAGCAGCGCCAGCAGGCCGTAGTATATCCCGTTGCCGCCCGCGCCGGCGAGCACACGGCCAACAATTTCGGCCTCCATGTCTGGAGCCGCGCCGCACAGAGCAGATGCAGCCAGGAAGATGACAAACGAGACAATGTAGACCCATTTTGGGTTGTAGATGGCGTAGAGCTTGCCCATCGGGAGGATGACGGCCAAGCCGCCGATCATGAACCTGGATTTGGTTGGAAGTGTAAGTACAACGCAAGTTCGAGGGACAATATTCGCTGGTAGTAGTAGTTGCGTACCCGACAGAGAGCCATGGGAGCTTCTCGGTACCCTTAAGATCGTTGACAATGACCTGTGTGCGGTGCGGGAGCGGTCAGATTCAACCGAGGCTCAACATCTTTGCCTCCCTTCGACTACCGGGGCAATGCGTACAGGAATAATATTGGCAACAACCGTATTGTCAAGCGCGTAGACGAAGATGGCAGTAAGGGTGCTAACGACGAAGGCAAACCACTAAGCCAAGCATTCATCTTGTCAGAGCCAGGTGCCATCCAATATCCGAGGACGCGAGGACGCTTATCATAGCCATCGGGAGTCACGCACACGAAAGCCAGTCAAGGCCCTCTTCTCGTCCTGATGACTGTTAAGCTCAGGGTCATTCTTCGGGTTAGCCTTCTCGGCATCGAGCCGAGTGGTGGAGGCTTCGGTGCAGCTAGACTCCATCAGGGGGTGGGTAAACATAACACTAGTGTAAACACTGCGAAAAGGGGGAAAGGCTAGTGGTTCCTCTTGACAAAAAGGAGAACGTACATTGTGACAAAACGAAGTTCAAAAGACAGCAATCAACCATTTATTATCACCAGCTCTACAGTAGGAGACCCCTTACAAGGGACAAACTTGAAGATGACTAAACCATCAACATTCGAAAGTGGGGGAAAAAGGTTTTTCCCCCATTTGGCCCCCATGATTTTTAAGCAGCGCTGAGGTTATTCAGATCGCCGCCTGCAAGAGTGCAAGTGATTGGTGCCAAGACTGCAAGAAGCAGGAACACCTTCCAACCAAGTGACGATGAACCAAGATATGTTTGCTTGCCTCGCTCCTGCTTACATATTAAACCGCATCTGTAACTGAAATTGCGGTCATCGATTGTGTTCAAAGTTCAACCAGGAGTCATACTACGATATGGCGCAACAAACCCGTGTGGCCGTTGTCACAGGCGTGGTGAGTCCCGCCTACGGACCTAACCTCTAACAGCACCTTCCCGAACTCAAAGTAAAGAACCCGACCTAACGACAATCCAGAATCGCGGCATCGGCCTAGCCATCCTGCGCAGCTTAGCCTCAGGCTACGCTGGCCCCCAGCCTCTGGTAGTCTACGCCAGCACCCGCGCTGGCACTCTCCCAGAGGACATCGCAGCCCAATGCCAACCCCACGTGCAAATCATCCCCGTCCAGCTCTCTCTCCGCGACCCGAGTTCCATCGACGCCCTCGCCTCTCGCGTCGCCCGTGATCAAGCCTCTGCCGGCGGCCGCGGCGAAGGAGTAGTAGACGTGCTCATCAACAACGCCGGCGTCTATTACTACCGGGAATTCATCCCTACCTCCGAGCGGCACGACACGCTCGAGACCAACTACCACGGCACGCTGCGCATGTGCCTCGCCTTCCTGCCCCTGCTGCGCAATCCGGGCGGCCGCATCGTCAACCTGTCCTCACAGACGGGACGGCTGCGGTGGTTTGCGCCGTGGCTGCGCCCGAGGTTTCTTGATCCGGATTTGACGCTTGACAAGCTGGACGCGCTGGTGCGAGAGTATGATGCCGCGGCCGCTCGGCCAGGTGATGAGGTCAAGGCTGGGTGGCCGCCCATGGCGTATGCGGTTAGTAAAGCGGCGGTCAATGCTTTCACGCGCATCCTGGCGAGAGAGAATCCGGGGTTGAGGATTAATAGTTGCTGTCCTGGCTGGGTCGCGACGGAGCTTGGGGCACAGGCCGGGCCGCCGCCTAAGACGCCTGAGGAGGGCGCGCGGATTCCGCTGCATTTGGCTTTTGGGGAGATTGGCGAGACGAGTGGAAGGTACTGGGCCAATGACTCGACGAATGATACTGGCATCGGCAAGGTGCAAGAGCCATGATTGGTATTTTGGTATCAGGAGCATAGGGCGAACCTTCAAGACACTGCGTTAATTGGTATGCTAGAAGGATTCACATATTGTGAACCATGGCAACTACGTACCTGCGCGCTGTCTGAATTATCGGTCCCGAAGCAGCTTGCTGGCCCTGTCAAAAGCATCACACACCACTCTCCTCATCTCGTCCGTCATCTTGATGCCGTCTACATCTCCAGCAGCAGCCCAGATGTATTCAGAATGCTCCTCTGCACACAACTTGACCTCATCTTCCGAGCAGGTGATCAGATAGTTCAGCTGCAAAGTCTGCTTCGTGGTAGTCCGTCCCTCAACCTGCTTTACCGTGGTGTACGGCATCGGCACCAGTTCGGTGAGAAACGCCTTGACGGCCAACCCTGTCTCTTCAAGTACCTCTCGAACGACGGCGTGCTTGACCGTGGCATCCTGTGCCTCTACCTTGCCGCCCGGAATCTCAAAGACGCCAGGATAGAATGTCTCGTGGTCAGCTCGCTTCAGGAGCAGAAGCCTCGGGCCAGAACCGTCTTGAGGATGGGCACCATTCTTGAAGATGGCAGCTCCAACCACGAGCGTGTCGTATCTGCTTCCGCTTGCAGACTTCTTTTGCTCAAGAAGCGCTTCGCGAGATGAGGTTAACAACGAGATTTCTATCGCAGGGTCGACCGGAATCTCATAGACTGCAAACTGTTGAAATTGCGGGGCCATATTGTCGGCAACTGTTTCTGTTATCAAGGTGCGTGTACCAACGTGAACGTTGTTTCTCGGTCTGTCGCTGCCGATCAAACGTCGCCAAGCGTTGGTCACCGCAGGATTCCAGAGCCCGAGGACAATGGCGATCGACCTCACTGAAGGATGTGAACAGGTACTACCCGCAGGAGCATGCGAAATTCCAAAATCTAGATCTGCGATTGCTTGAGTATATGTGCAATCTTCAACCGTGAAAAGAGTGTCAACGTTCTAAGGGGTGAGTCAGGTAACGTGAAGCTTCACCTGCACAGCCCCTCGCCTCAAGATTGTTGGGGTTTGTACTAGGCAATTGATCCGCGCGCACTAGTCCTTTCTTCCGGGCGCACTAGTGTGGTGTTAAGTGTGGTGTGTAGGTGGGAGTATAATAGAGAAAAGGTGGGTATGGTGGGTTGTGTGTCTAGATCGGGATGAGTGGGGCTGTTGATTCGTGGATCTCGATCTCCAGGCATTGTGGGACGTTGTTGCTTTTTGTGTGGCCTTCGTTTCGCGAATCGCGTAAGAGACACAGTGTGGAAACGGGATGATACTAGTATTCTGACATTGTTGTTTAGTCATTTGTTGACAATTGCCTGAATTGGGCCTGCGCGTTCCATCCATCGTCACACTTTCACTTTCAAAAGCCCCCACGCCTCACTACATTCGTGACATTAGCGGCACGAATATGTCCAAGTTTGGAAATAAGTCACGGGCATCTCATGAGATATTCACTTGTACTTGAATACTACCTTTTTGATCAATTGCGAGCCATTCCTCTTCCAAACCAAAACACAACAGGCCGCTAAACGCGTCAGAGCGTGCCACGATTATATCCGCTTCGGCTACACTACAACCCCCGGAGAGGCAATGGGCAAATACATACAAGGCAGCGTAGGTATCACTCAAGGCGGCCCTTAGTTCGAGTCAAGCTGACAATGCAATGCTTAGGGTCGGGTGCCCGGCCTACGTGCGCCTCTGGCCTCGTTGCCGAGTGCCGTCAACGCGCCAATCCAACCAACCGCTGCGGCGCGTCCCGGCTTCTTGGCCGCCAGGCCAGGAGAATATGCCCCTGGCAGTTTCTGGCTAGGCCTCAAGCAAGAAGCGCAAGGCAGCCGAGGTTGACGAGGAAGACGACGTAGAACTCGCTGACCTGGACGACTTTAATCCAAGCGACTGGATCGTCAACAAGGACTGCGACCAAGTCCGCCGGCTGATCAACCGCTTCCTCGACTTGGGCACCATGACCAAGACGGCCTTTGCGCGTGAGATTGGCGTCAGTCTCAGCTCTCTCAGCGGCTTCCTCGGCGCCAACGGCCCAACCGCCGGCTCGCGGTCTGCCGCGTACAGCGCCGCGTGGGAGTACTTCCGCAAGCGCGAGATGTCCGGCATGGAGATGCCCGCCAAGAAGCAAAAGACTACCGACGCCCACGCCGAGATGGAGGGGCCCACCAAGCCAGCAGCCGGCAAGAAAACCAAAGCGCCGGCCGGCCCCGTCGACGTGAGCGACATTTATCTCGAGGGCGAGGAAGACGACGACGTGCTCTGCTTTGACACGGCCGACGAGATCCGCAGGAAATCACGGTCTACCTGAAGCGGCTGGGCATGACGCAGGCGTTGTTATGCCGGCAAATCTACGCCGAGTGCAAGGGCCCCGAGCGCCCGGAACGGTGCTTCCAAGCCTCGCAGCTAGCCCAGTTCCGCAAGGCCAAGGGCCCACTGAATGGCGCCAGAAAGCCTATCTTTTATGGTGCTTACGTCTTTTTTGAGAAGCTGCGCATCAAGGAGGGCAAGCCCAAGAGCAAGCACCGCCAGGATATGGAACTCATTTGGCAGGGTGAGGGGTTGCCTAGGGAAAGAGATATTGGCAGGCAAAAGTGAGTTGTTTCTGATTTTCCTGCTCTTTGGAGTTCTGGCCCGATATGTTTCGGGGCCTATCATTCTTATTGTCAAAATTCTAACTGTTTACCACAACCAGAGTCTGGGTCCCCGCCGCACGAATTAGGCAGATCACTTACCCGACGGGACTAGGAGCCCAGGACCGCTTGCGACTGCCTCGCTCCGGCTTGAAATTCGTAGACAGCTGCTCTTACCAAGCGAACAAGGATTTTCGAGCTGCTGGCCTTTTCCAACCGCTTAATTGAAGAGAGCCGTCGAGAAACTGATGATAGCCGCTTGCCCCTTCAACCGCAAACTTTCGGTTCTGGGGAATGGGGCTGTGCCGCTAAAGGCCTATCGCCAATATGAGGATACAAGCGGGCCGGGCAAAGTCAGCCAGTTGCGGCAAAGGGGGCTTGGGTTGGTTGGTTACACTGCCGCGAGATTCGCCCAATACGTGTCTTGGACATTGCACGAGCCTTGCGAGGGGATCCAGAGTGGGGTTTCAATGAGCTAACAATCTTTGAGAGATCAGGGAAATGCCCACGTCTGTTAGGACAACACCGGCTTGACGGCCCTGGGACTGCCCAAGCCCTTCCCATTGCAAGCTGAAGGCCAACTTCAACTCGTGCCGGAACGATGGCGCCTCCTGATGCTCCTAGCACTCATCTCTCAGCTCCAGCGCCAGCTTCGAGCGGAAATGTGCAATATCAACTAGAAATCATGTCCGTCGTAAGGACGGTTTCGGCACTTGGAGTTGGGGGGCTGAAGATGATCCAAATGAGCGGCGTCGACATTCACACCATCGCCTGTCTGGAAGCTCTTGGAGAAATAACGCCAGCGTCCAGCGAATTCCGTACTAAGGTTCAACAAACCCGCGCTACCCAGCGATCCAAGAGATGGCTTCTCCATGCCCTCGTCGAATATGGCTCGGGAACGAACGCTGTGGTGGACCAGCTTCTGACCGTTCGCGCTGGCGAGAACATCCTGTCGTTGCTGGTTGCCCTGTGCTCCGTCCTCGATGACGGGGCCATTGAAGCGCTTTCCGTCCTATACGACAGACTCAAGATCCTGCCCAAGAGCATTCCAAGCATCAGCCAGCTCCAGAGGGTGCGCCAAGTCTGTTTGCCTCTGACAAGGATGATGGACTTCAAGGACCGCGTCCTCTGGGCCCATCAACACATACTCGAGTCTGCCTTTGCGCAGAGACCGGATTTCGTGCCTACAGAAGCCGTGCCTGGGAGTAAAGCAATTGCAGAGCTGGTTATTTCTCTCAAAAGTATCTGCACAGGGGAGCCCCCAACTTCCAGGCTCATCTACTACGGCATGACTGGTGCAGCCTAGGTCATCGCCTATAGCAGAGAAGTTCTGGGCCTAGGCGTCTGCATCGTCGGCGCGGACGACGCCATTATCCCCATGAACTGCAGCTACGAGACTGCCTCGGTCGTCGTGCTCCCAACCCACAATGGCGGGGAGGCAGAGAGATTGCAACATCTGGAAGCTCCGACAGACATTATTGTTCTGTCCAGGGACCAACAGAAGATAGATGCCATGAGCTGGTATGTGACTTGTGGAGAAGGCGGCAGCGACTTCTTTCAGGTAATGGCTGGATGGAACGTCCGGGACCGCCTGGAGCTCGGCAATTTGACTTTCTCGATAGCAAAGGAGTATGTCGAACACCGTATACATACGGGCGACAGGGCCTATGCCCTCAAAGGAACTCTATACTACGCCCTTAGCCTCGAAGACACCCTCCAAAACCTCCGCGTCATTCTTGGACTGCTGGGCTTACCGGGTCCTCTCAGCTTCATACCAGATTGGGAGGAAGAGCACTTCACCGAAAGCGATCCCAACGAGAGGGACAGCCGGCTGGTGCTCAAACTCTTCTCCAGAATGGAGCAGGATTGGGGAAACCCAGCCTTCTGCCACAAATGTCCGGGAGTTCCGCGCTTCCGACCTGAAGAACTCAGCAGTTTTCCCAACTTCTGCGTTCCCTGCAAGCTCCGGGACGCTGTCCTTGGAATTGCATATCGCGCCTCTTGCCTAGCATTCACCGACTGGGCCGCACACAACAGGCACATGTCGCTAAGACGGGGGCTAGGGGCCTTTCGCTACTTCACTCTTCACGATAGCGCTATCAAACGTATTACTCTCAACGAGGAGGTACTTCTCGAGGAGCTTATGACGGTTCTATCAGGCACCCACAACGCGTTGGACAGGATGTACTGTGTCAAGAAGAAGTTCATAGGGGTGGACTTGGACGGTGTACTTCTGCTTAACCGCCGAGCCGTCGAACCGAACCTCGAGCCCGGACCCATCTTCATCATCCGAGAGGGAGAGTTCTCCCTCAATGGTGAACGCAGGCAGTATATTGAACAATCGCGTTGGTACGCAAATATCAGCACGGCTCCTCCGTATGATTTCATGTCAGACCCAGGCGACGATCACGAGCCAGTAGAGATGGGCATGCGCACAGTGACAGCAGAAGCGCGCAACTGGGAAAAGGAGTGACCACGTATGCGCTCATCTTTATCAGTCGAAGCCTCCCTGACGCCCAGTGCGATTCGCTTGAGTTACGTCGTCAAGGTGCAATATCCCCTGGCCCAGGCCGGATGCTCTGATGACGGGGGCAGAAACAGTGGCATCGGGACGACGCATAGCCTCGTTGGGATAGGAGACATTCTAAACAATGTTCAAATGCTTAGGGTCACGGCTCCCTGTCCACACCCTCCTGACGCGCCTTTCCGCGTTAGGGTCCACACATTCGACGCACCCGGTGGAAAAAGAATTGTATGGGGAAAGGATAGGTATGGTTTTCTGTGGAGAGCCTCTGGCATACCAGATGACGATGAAACTTGCTATGAGCCGCGCGGCCTACCCTCCCTTTCCATTGACTCCCTCGTCGTCTTCGTTACGCTACACGATGTAGGCTACGATGCCGTTGCGCAATGGCTCGCGGTCGTCAACTCACGGGCTTGGGAGGAAGCCGACAAAATGGGGAGGATTTGCATCCTGCAACGAGGCTGTTGCTTGCCCTGCACTGCCAAGCAAGCCAGGGAATGGATCACGGTAGAGGACAGGTTGTCCCTTTCAATTCTTACACCAGATCGTGTAAGAAGACGCATTAGGATCATCGCATTTCCGGCATGAAATTCGGGGCTTGAGGGACTGCTATACCTGCTGTTAGCAAAGCCCTCATCTCCCGGTTAGTTAGGAACTTACGATGTTTTTCTGTTGGAAGGGATTCTAATCTTGTTTCATGTAGTAACGTTATATAGAACTGACTCGGCTTAAGTTTTTTGCTTGAAATATGCGAACTCCTCGAGCTCTAAAGCTGATGCTTTTCCCGCCCTTTCCGCGGTTAGTTCTCCTGCAATGACTGTTATTTCCAGTGTGGTGAGATCAATCATGGATATCTCTATAGTACTGCCTATCATGCTAAAGCACATCATTCTATGGGTATTTTGCTCTGACTCATGGAAGCGCCACGAAGCCATGCACGAGTGACGAGACCCGCCCGTGCCTGCTCTAGTGCTGGCAATACCATACACCATATTTCCGAGGGCCATGTCTATGTCCCAAGCTCATCAGTCATCAGCTCAGTATTCCCCCTTTTTCTTTTCCTTTGGTTCCATCACTTAATCCCGATCAGCGCGCTCAGACATCTTCAACCCACTCCCCAGATCGGCCTCAATCCCGTGTTCATTGACGACCACATCGCTGTTGGACCGTTCAGACGTCGTGGCCTTCTCCTCTTCATCCCGTGCCTGGCGGCCGCCGCCAATCCGAGACACCGTGTCGACGAGCCCATATCGCCTGGCGTACTCCTCGATCTCTGCGGGCTGGAGATGCGGCAGCTCCTCGGCGGCCTTGACGTACGAGATTTTCTCAACGTGGCCCTTGGCAAAGATGATATCAATCTCCTCGAGCGAGCGGCGGGCCGTCTCCGGGTAGAAGAACCAGATGATGGGGATGAAGCACGCGTTGACGGCGGCAAAGAAGAGGTAGGTTCCCCAGCCAATGTTGTGCACCATGATCGGCGTGACCATGACGACAAGGAAGTTGAACATCCAGTTCACGCAGGTGCTGGTAGCATTGGCTTTGCCTCTTGTCTTGACCGGGTTGACCTCGGCAGGATACAGCCACGGCAGGGGGAGCCAGGTCGCACCGAAGAAGGCGATGTAGGTAAACAGTCCAACTGCAGCACCCCGGGCCGCCGATGCCGTTCCAGGGATGAGGCAGGAAAACGTTATCACCATACTCAAGCATTGCCCGACAGACCCGATCAGGAAGAGCTTCCGCCTGCCAACCCGTTCAATAACGAACCAGGAGGTGGTAGCAAAGATCGAGTAGACGATCATGTTGACGCCACCGAGGAGCATACTCATGTTGTGATCCTCCCCGATGGACTGCTCGAACAAAAGCGGAAAGAAGTAAATGACGCTGTTGCACCCCCCTATTTGCTGCATCAATTGCGAAGAAGAGCCCAGCAGCATGCGTCGGAGGTGCTGCGTCTTGCCCCCAGTGAACAGGGCCTTGATAGGGGTGCTCTTCTGGCCGTAGCCGCCGGCGGCGCGGAGGGAGTCCATGATGACGTTGCGCTCAAGGGCGGTCTCTTCACTGTCTATTTCATAGCCTCGGAGCGCCGAGATGACTCTGTCGGCATCCTCGACACGTTGGTGGCTCAACAGCCATCTTGGGGATTCGGGGAGGAAGATCATCGGAACGACGATAAAGATGGCAAAGACGACTTGAAACGCGATGGGGAAGCGCCAGACAAGGTCATCCGGGCCATAAGATGCGCCGTAGTCGATCCAATACGCAATCAGGGTTCCGAATGCAATGACGCCCCCTTCTATGCAGATGAGAAGGCCTCGGTTCGACGTTTTGCTGCATTCGGCTGGGCTCGGGCGTTAGTCTTGTCTTGACAATGCGGTTTCGAGCTGCTTACCTTGATAAGTAGGGATGGTCGAAGTGTTGATACCGTTTCCGACCCCCATGACGACTCTTCCCACGATCAACTGAGCCAAGGGCGTCGCCCAGTGCATAGCCGTGATCTGGATAATGACGCCGAGGAGCATGATGATGGCTCCCAGAATGATGGCCCTCCGTCGCCCGAGAAGATCGCCAATGCCGAGAATGAGCATAGCCCCCGCTAGACATCCCAGCTCGTAGACGGCGGTTACAAACCCCTGCATCGTCGAGTTGTCTTTTGTTTCCTGAAACATGTTGTTGAAGGCCGGGGCGGTGATGATGCCGCTCATGACTCTGCAACGGTGGCTTAGTGGTGTTACCAGTATATGGAAAGGCGGCAGTTGACATACCCTTGATCGTATCCGAAGAGGAGGAAGCCTGTTGTCGCTACAGTCGAGACCATTAGTGAGAGGGGCCGGCCTGAGAGGCCCATGAACCTTGGAGGGGCCATCTTGGACGACGACAATGGTCTGGCCAGTGAGTACGAGTCCTGTTCCTGTGGATGGCAACACGACGGGTGGGCAGACGCTTTCCCTTATATACTCTGACCAACATCAAGCAGGAGACCCCGGGCAAGGACGGATGGGGCGTTAATGTGGGACTCTCACTGTTGCCCACAGCGCCAGCAGACCCTTGGGATCAGGAACAGATGGGGAAGGTGCCCTGAACCAGTGTCAGCCACCGTGGAGAACACAAGACTAGCGGTGGACAGATGAGATGCGACGCTGGCGTGTAGCCGGTCGTAATGTAGAGAGTGTAGATTGGGCTGGACATCCATGTTGCTGCAAGACGAAAAGACCGCGCCATGAGACGATCTGTTTCCGATGGCGTGTTCCAGATATGCGGCGAATCTTGGATGCAGGATAGGGATCTTCACGCAAAGAAGGCAAAGATCCTTGTTAAGTGCAGTGGAACGATGCTATCATAGGCCAGCCGCACGCAAGTATGCCCTTCGTCAGACCCTCTTGCGGCCCGGATGGCCCACCTGACCGCGGTGGACATGAAGTCATCAGTGGATGCGTTGAAAAACTGGTACCAAGTGCCGACTTGCCAAGTCGGCACAGAAGACGGCCATTGATTTAGTGCGAAGGCGAATGTATCTAAGTGAATTCACGACCAGAAAAACTGTGAGAACCGAAGACGCAACCGCTGTGGTGCGACGTTGAGAGTTTCCTGGTAGGATTCCCCCGCAGTTGCCCTTCCAACCCAACTCGAAATCGCGGGGAAGACGGGAATCCATAGGGCGACAGAAAGTTCCGATGTTATTCCCGTCTGCAAACCCTTCGCAGTGGCAGGAGCCGGCAAAGAAGGCAAGATTCCCTCTTCAAGCTGGCAGGGCAGTGGAGAATGGCACCGTTCCTTCCCCCACACCTCGGTGGGCTGAATGTCGTCACCTCTGTGCACACCGCGCCTTGTGGAGCTCACCGTCTCCAGCTAAGGGTCTTGCGGGCGTGTTTTATCAACCAACGACCCGACGACTCACCTCAACGGTTAGTCATCCCTCAAAACAACAATCGCGTGTCCCACCCTTTGGCAGAAAGTCGACAGTGCGATGCTCATCGTCTGGTTTCTATTACTATTGCCAAGGTTAAGTTGCGTTAGCATGTGAATGCGCATTGCATGTACAGCAACAGCAGCTGGTCGGGAATTTGCAACCCTTCCATGCTTTGAGGCCGCCGAATCCGCATATGTAAGTGTATTGCTATGTTCCATCCATTTGCTCAACAACAAATTGCTAAGCACAACATCTGGGTTACAGTCAAACCTGCAATTAACGATTGGTCCTCACACAGCCGATTTGATCGTTAATCCCAAGCTATCCTTAATCCCAGGGGACCCACTATTTTCCCAGAATGAAAGGCAAGATGCTCTGAATATAGCAAAGTCTACATGTAACTACTTCTCTGTATGTAGATGAGTGTATATAAGACTGCAGTAGATTTGAAGTTGTTAGATTCGCTGGAAAAGGGAGTATTCAGTATGGGTGGAAATAGGTGCCTCAGTTTGGCGGGAAAATGGGGGTTCTGGAATGGCCAGTCAGTGCTAGAAAATAACGATATTTGAACACTGAAACTTCCATTTGTATGTATTACTAAGCGGAAGTTCAATCGTCATATCGGATAAGCCAGGGAATATCGAATTAGTATGGGATTTTCATCGGTAACTCGATAATCTATCGCTAATTGGAGGATATCATTAATCCTCTAATCGTTAATTGCAGGTTTGACTGTAGGTCGCATTGTTCAATCCTTCGAAATGTGAAAGATGATAAGATCTGCTCGGCCACATGGAGCCTCGGCTGGCACCTCGGCAGTGGCTTGATGATCCCTGCAACGAGCAGATCGCGCCGAGCAAGCCCTCGGCATGATGCGCAGCATTCTGGTCAACTTTTGCAAAATCCAATCAAAAACCAAACACAGGTTCACAACGTTGCCGGTTCAGAGATGCCGCAGTACATTTACAAACCTCCATCTGGCATCGAGGCTCTCCTCGAATGTGCCTTCGACAGGAGAAACAGAGAAGAAACTTGTGTCTGACTCGCCGACGACTTTTAGCGCGACGTTTACCGAGACCAGCCGGTTCCGGCGCTAGAATGGCCCCACCAGCCAAGGCCGTTCGGTCCGTCTCCGGGCAGGTCCCTGCGGCCGGGTGGAGCCCGGTATCCGCTCAGGACCCTGAGTAGTCGCGGGTTTCTGCCGCAATGCCCGCCGCTGTGGCAAGCCGCTACTTGCCCCTGGCGATCCTGTTGAGCCTGTGTAGCTCAACGGTGCCACCTATCTCGATAAACACTGGCACGGCAGCACCGGTGGCGGCCTCTGCAGCCCGGCTTCCATGACCGATGCCGTCTTTCCGAATAGAGGATCCACAGAACGGGAAATGAGACTACTTGGGAACAATTTGGGATCCGATAATCAGTAAATATTGCGGACAGCCTTTCCACAGGATGGCTCGATCCGTTGAGCGTTATACCGAGCACTCGCCTCGTCTCAGGCCTTAAACTGACGTCAAATACGTTGTCTCTTTGTGCTGCAAGAGAAGTGCGCTATGTACAAGTACCTGTGTACTCTGATCTCGACCGGCACGAGGCCTCCTCCCACAAGCTCATCCAGGCACGGCATATTCTTTGGGACCTTCTGTGCAAAACAAAACCACGACCGAGCGATGATCAAGCCCAAGTCTTGCCTTCTCAGTCTCACAGATCCGTTTCAGAGCAGCCAACGCCGCAGCTCCGCAAGGCCCTGCCTTGATTCCCAGCTGTGCTGATTCCTGAACTGCGTTGTGTGACTCCTTATCACTCACAACAACACTACCGTCGACCCCTGTTGCGAGTACTGGCCATGCTGTGGTGGACAGCGTCCCGCAGTTCATGCCATTCATGATGCTGTCTCCCGTAGCCACGGTTGTCATCTTTCCGTTCTCGAGTGACGCCTTCAGACATGCAGCGGTATCTGGCTCGACAGCAAGCACGGTAGCTGCAGGCACACCGTTCTGCTCCCTGACAGCACTCTTGAAGTGCTGCGTGACCGCTTGACCGATCGAGCCGCATCCAACCGGAACGATGGCATGTGTAGCAGGCTTTCCGCCCGTCGCATCAAGAACCTGTTCGTCCGTCTCGTCCAGCATGGTTTGGTAGCCTTCAACAACCCACTTATACCAGACTTAGCGGATGACGGACGTTTTCTGCTTCTTCACATGCAATTATGCAAGACTCACCTTCGGCACCTGTTCATTCCCCTCCCAGCTCGTATCAATCACCATCAGCCGCCCTTGTCCATTCCCAAGCTCCCTCTTCGCAGCCTCCAGCGCCGCTTCATAGCCCCCGCCCTCCACCACCCTCACCTCGGCCCCTTCGCCGCGGATCAATTCTCTGGTCGTGACGTGGACATGATCGGGCACGTAAACAATCGCCTTGACACCGATATAGCCCGCCATCCTAGCCACCGCCCGGCCCCAATTTCCTTCGGTGCAGGTGACGATTGTGAGGTCATTGCATTCTCCATCTGACCCGCCGCTGTGTTTACGGCTCGCTACCAGCTCCCTCAGGAAATGAATCGCATTCGACCCATGGCTGGTAAGCCTGGTAGTGCTGTCGTTGGAGCCAGGTAAGCTAACCCCAAGATGGGCGGCGACCGCGTTAGGGACGGCCCAGGACGCGCCAAGGATTTTGAACGAAGGGAGGCCGAAGCGGGAGGACTCGTCTTTGAGCAGCACGTGGGAGAGACCCAGCGAATCCGCGAGGGCGGGGAGGGAGCGCAGCGGTGAGGGGCCGTAGTCCGGGAGACTGCGATGCAGGGCTTGAACTGGGGAGAGGCCGAGAGGAGATTGTGAACCAGTGCCGGGTGTGTTTTGGAACCGCCAGGTTTTGGCCGCGGCGTTGATAAAGACTGGCGATGATGAGGGTGGTGGAGAGGCCATCGGTCCGAGTTGAGGGGCTCAGAGTAGGGAGGCAGGTGCCAGGTGAGTTGTCGTTGGGCTTCGTTGATACTAAGTACGTGAGTTCCTGGCGGCTAGTACTGACTTGAAGCGTAGAATGTGCAGGTAGACGATGTTTCTGAAAGCTGGCCAACCTTTGGGCTGGCGTGAAAAAAGACGCTGACACTTCGGCGTGCGGGGTTGCTTACTCGGCATGCCCGGGCCTGAGTTTTGGTCAGTCCGAGACTTCGGACTCGGGAACTTGAGAAGCATCGCCGGAGGAACGGCCTCAAAACTACTGGTAGAAAACTAAAGTACTAACTAGTAGGTAGGTACGTAGGCAGTCAGGTAGGTGGCTTAAATCAAAGTATAAGCGCAAGAACACTAATTGGGGTTCGTAAAAGGAACGCCGATATGAGGGCCAGTCTGAACTACATGTAGGCATCATCCTATTTTAACTCTTATGGCCGACTGTTTGATTACAATGAACATACT
>NW_027041824.1:352813-431705 GCF_033297395.1 Canariomyces notabilis
TATAAGTAAACATCAATGCCCATCAACATACCAGCTTATTCTTCACGTTCAACACACTCACCGGACCATTTCTCAGCTACCTTACCTACATCACCCAAAGTGACAGCAACATATTATTATTATTATTATTTTTATTATTATTCCTACCCCGCTATACCTATCTAACAGGCTCAGCGGGGTAGGAATAGTAATAATAATAATATGTTGCTGTCACTTTTGGTGATGTAGGTAAGGTAGCTGAGAAATGGTCCGGTGAGTGTGTTGAACGTGAAGTGGCAGCAACATAAACCAGACTTCAACTATCTATTCTGTACACAGTCAAAGATGTGCATGTGGGCGCCAGGAGAGGGGCGGCGCCCTGACATCACTGTCTTCTTCTGACATGTAAGTTTGGCGTGAACAATGCAAGCAGTACTGGCGGAAGATGGAGCCGAGCTGGGCACCCCTATAAGTCATGATGTTGACATGATGTTGTGGGCATTGATCTTCGCCTCGCTCGCGCCAAACTCATAAGTCAAGAGACAGACCGCAATGTCAGAGAAGATCCCTTCTTCGTAAGGCTCCCTTCTAGGCAGCTCCCCTGGGCCTTACAACAGGGCAATAGTGTGGATATCACAATCTTGATAGTGGCCCCTGAATGCCAATGAAGCTCAAGCCAACGGGTAATCCTGTGGCCGCGACGCTGGCAGGATGTACATACCCTTGGAGGAATATGTACTAGTAGCCATCCATGAAGATTGGAAGATTAAGGTAGATCCATTTGATTCATGCCCACTTGTCCAGCAAAAACCCAACCCGATGCTACCTAAAATCGTTTATATCCAAAGGATCCAGGTATCCAAGACAAGTATATCTGAGGAGTCGCTCGCACTTACCTCTCCAACCTCTGCCGACTCAGTTGCACCGCAACATCAGCAGTGGCACCGTCAATCCAGTCATTCATCATAACAACCAGCTGATCCAGCTCACACGTCCGCAGCACGTTATCCCTGCACCAAGGCAGCGTCTTTGAATCGCATATCCCCTTGGTCGCCAGCAGACAGCTCGTCGTAACTCCCGCTTCCAGAACAGAAATGACTACAGCCCGCGGGATATTCGACGCCGTCGCCTGACACTGGATATTCACAAAGGCCTTGCCTCGCTGATTGTCAGGCGTCAGCACCCTGGGGAAAGCCTCAACAATGCTGTCACCATTAAGCGTCGCGTTGCCCTCGTCCGTGTACGTCGACAGCGAGTCGACCATGTCGAGCATGATCAACCTCTTCCGCTCCCGGCGCAGCTCAGCAATGCTCATACGCTTCATGTCGTCCAAATTCCCCGCCACTATCTCCCCGTTGCCCTCCCGTAGCGCCGTCTCCAGATACTCGCGCTTCTCGTCGTCCGAGGGCCGCTTGCAATCCTCCACCACGCCGTCCCACCGCAGCTGCACCACAACGATCTCGGTGGGGTGCTCCCGCAAGAAAGTGATCACTTCGCGCAGAAAGGCGTCGTACGCCATGCCCGGGATGGCGGCGTGCTGGAAGTAGAGGCGGTCCGGCAGCGCGCCCGTGGGGACGAGTGCGTTGTGCAGGTGCGCGGGGCGGAACTCAAAGTAGCGCGCGCCGATGCGCAGCATGGCGTCGAGGCTGTCCTTTTGCGTGATGGCCAGGCTGAAGATGATGTTGGGCGCGATGAGCGCGATGGCCCGCCCGGACAGGGCGTCCGCGATCTGTGTGAGCAGCTTGTTGTCGTCGATCATGGTCCCCACGACGGCGCCCCCAACACGCTGCAGGAGAGCCTCGCTGCTCTGCATGCTGTTCATGCCGACGTCGTGCGCCGAGGGGAGGACCAGCCTGGTGAATGGTCTGTTCTCGAGATCTGAGCCCGGCGGGGCTACGTTGCCGATCCAGTTGGAGTAGTTGGGCGTGACGGTGATGTAGCATTGGTGCCGGTTGGGCAGGATATCATGCCCCCTGCCAGCCTCGTACAGACCGTAACAGACGATGAGGTCGTCGCCGTGGAAGATGGACGGGGTGTTGGCGATGGACTCCATGGTGCCGCCGCTGGCGTTGCCCGTGATAGCGTTGACATCGATCCATTGCTCCGTGATCAGGTTTCCGTCCCGGAAAACCTTGAAGGTGAAGCGCCCCCTCTTGTCGAACAGGCTGTCTATGGCGAAGGCCTCCACCTCCATGGTGCCGTTCCAGAAGCGGTTCAGCTCATTGACGTTGATGGTCTGCTCGGGCACCGACAGCTCAATCGAGCAGCCGGGCACGGCGATGTAGGTGAACACATGCACTCCCTTGCTGGGCATTATGATGTCTCTGTCAACCTCAAGGTAGTTCTGGAACTTGGGAGATGCGATGGTGTGAGAAAGGACTCAAGGAAGCCATCGCTCTTATTCAATTGGACCGAACAAGCGCCTTAAGACGGCCGACTTGGGCGGAGGCCTGAAACCAACAGCGGCGGCATTTGGCGCTGCCCCGCCACGAAGTTTCAGCTGCCTTGACAGGAATCCAAGTGGAATCCATCGTTGCCAGTCCGTAGATCGGCGGTAGGCGGGGGATGTGGAGAGCTGAAAGGCCTGCCAAGCAGTCGAAAAGCGGCACCAAGCTTTGACCTCAAGATGGCAGTCTCAGTCTCTCAGAGAGTTCAAGTGAGTAGCCAGAATGTTAACGTCCGATCTGATTAACTGGCAACCTCCAAATCGGGATTGTAGGTTGGGGTGTACGGTACCTTCAATCAGTTAGGCCCAATTAGTATCCGAAGATAGTATGTGCCAGAGTCTGGTCTCTCCAATATGTCAATCATTCACCTCGGCCATTTCGTGTCATGCTCACCCGAGAACTACGGAGTACCTCAGGTACGGAGTATTCTGCCATCTCTTTTAGCGCAGGGAGGCCCAGTCGACAACCACTCCTTCAAGTCAGATAGAACTTGTAGGTTCGTAACTCGCCCGATAGGGTGCATAGAGACTCGGCCACTGGAATGTGACCCTGCGGCATATTGCTGGCGGTATGCGTATTAGGTATGTCTGCTATGCACGTGGGGATTGCGTTGGCTGGATGGCTGGCCGGTAACTGAGGTGATGCACAATTGGACCCATCCGAATAGAGCTGTATTTCTGTTTGTGGTATACCGCGCTTAAAGCTCCCCTTTAGGAGGAGACGAGATCTTGGGTGACTGCTGGACGAGATGGGGCATATGATGAAGCGAACCGAGAAATACCGATGGCGACATCCATGCTATGCAGCTTAGAACTGTTGGGCTAGGATGCAGGTGCCTCAACGATCTTAATCACCACACAGACACGTCCGGATTAAGAGACAAGAGAAGATCATTATAGCACGCTAAGTTCAAACCATGCAAATGTGCTCGGCACAGCGCCCAAGAAGCCCACCAAGCCAGAGCCATGTACTTTCACGACTGAGTGGGAGAATAATCAACAACAAGCAAATCTATAATCCGAGCCCTATCTGATGCCATTCCTCCGAAATGACACCGTCGGCAGAGAAGTAGATATTAGAACATTGAAAACCTAGCCAGAAAAGCCAACGAGAACCTTGACCGTGGTCTTTCCAGCAGGAATGTTGAGCCCAATACCATCGAGATCCTCCATGCCCTTCGTGTAAGCGTTGTCGCCCTTGCCGCCGGGGTAGATGGTTGAGTCGACGCCGCCCTGCGACATGCGGCAGCCGGGAACATCCATGTCGTAAGCCTGAGCCACCAGAGAGGAGCAGTCGGCGCCAGACCATCCGTTGTTGCTGGTGTTGGCAAAGTCGAATTCAGCCCAGACACCAGCATATTGGCCGTACTTGGTAGTGGGGACCTCGTTCGGGGCAAAGGCGCAGACTCCCTGCGTGTTGGCGTCGGCAACCACAGTCTTGGTCTCGCCGGGCTTGAGCGTGAAGATCAGCGGGTTCTGGCCGTCAACCTTGAACATGCCCGTGAGCTGGCCGTCGGCGCCCATCTTGTTGGCGCAGATAACCTGGTATGGCTCGGATGCGACGTTGGTGTACTCCTGAACGTATTGATACTTGTCGGCGATATTGTTTGGTACCACCATCAGGTTGGAGTTCCAGGCGCAGCCGTTTGCGGTGCCTGTGTTGCCCGTGTACATGATCTGTGCGTATGTCGCGCGCTTCGACGAGGCGCCGCCACCACAGAAGGCGATGTATTCATTGGAGTCGGAGGTGCTTTCGGTGGCAGAGGTCTCAGTGGACTTCACAGACGGAGTGGACGCCGCGGGGGCAGGTGCCACCGTCGTCGAGGTTGCCTTGACGGTGGGACGGCTGTGGACATTCTTGACAAAAACGGGGCCGTCACGCTTAGTATGAAGGTTGCGATGAAGGTGCATATGACCCGATGGGTGGGCGGCCGCACCGAGTGCGCCGGCGAGGAGAAGGAAGTGCGGAAGCTGCATCTTGACGTTTTCGAGTTTTGTTCGTAGGTGTTACTGTAGGCGTGATTTGAATCTGCTGAAGCGAGCAATCGACGACTGCAATCGGGCAATCAAGTTGTCAGAGAAGGGATATCACGTTGATGAGCGCGATGCCAAAGGAGTGACTGGAGATACGAGATCTCGAAAGGAGTGGACGGAGGCGCGAAAATGCGTCGGTCGGTCGAAGCTTGAAGGAGGAAAGGAGAGGAGAGTTAAAATGAGCAGGGAGATGTTCTCTCCATCCCCTACGGAAATAGTGTGGTGCCGCCTTGGCCCATTTGCGGTAAGTTATCCCCTGTCCGGGCCCAGAGCGTCGATCTTCTCATCCAAGCTCCTGAATGGTTGTTGGGACCCGCAGTTACACGCTCATGCAGGTCCCCGACTGCTGCCATTGGTTGGACGATGGGGTTTCGGTGACATGTTTTCATTTTAATTAACCACGGCACTCCGTAACAGAACACCACACAACGTCAACACCTTGACCAACAAACCGGTTCAACGTGTTCTTGTGGAGCAGAGCCACGCAATGATATCAGGCCGGCGAAGCACAGCAGCGGATGTTGACGCAAAACGTGCCTTGATTTCGGCTTGTGGAGGAGGATAGGAACAGCATAGTCTTTCGGAGGGTCTTGTGTTGAAGGTATTGTATGTACCTCCGTACCGTACTGTAATGAGCCTAATCAACGCTAACGGTTGGTCTAGAACAGAAAAAATGAGATTAGACTGCATAACAGATATGCGCCTTATTCACCGCAAATCTTGTTAGGATCGTTTGATTGCAGCGTTGCGGGCCGTGGCTCGGCGTCTCGTCTGGCTCGGACCTTGCTCCTGTTCCATCAACCGCGGTGGTCTGAGTTGATTTCTGTAATCCTCGAAAATCAGACGTTAGCTTGAGCCGTCGTTGATGGGAGACTACAGATTGATGTAGGTGGTTATCATGCTCAGTTACGGATAGGTAATCGTAAGCAAAGTCACAACTAGAAAGATTAATCAAGATAATTCAATGCACCACCGGAATCAATGCTGAGAAACTGAGAAGCCCAGACGACTTGATCCACCTGCGAGTGCTGCAGTGTGCGACTGTGCGGCCCAAGCTCCGTGCCCCGCGGCGAGAACGCATTTTTGTCGTTTTGGTTTCCGAATCAGATGCAGAAAGAAACCTTGGGCAAACACACCACATCCAGCGTCCACTTGCGGAATCAAACGATAAATTCAGTTCTCTGCGATCCTCCGGAGTCTGGACACTAAGTACAGTACTGCCTGAAAAGGAGTATTGGAAACATCTGCATAGTTTGGAAAAAGCCCGGACAGTGCCCAACGCCCAACCAGCTTGAACGGCTACCTTCGAGCTTGGCGAGTAGCAAACCACCAACCGACCGATTCCACACACGTCATCCCATCCAATCCATTTCCGCGATGCCCCTAGATACATCAACCTACAACCTCGCGCTGCTCCGCGTGGACGGGCGGCGGTGGAATGAGCTGCGGCGCGTGCACGCCCAGATCCGAACCCAAGCGGCGGCCGACGGCTCCAGCTACCTTGAAATGGGCCACACCAAAGTCATGTGCGTAGTGACGGGGCCTAGCGAGCCCGGTCCGCGGCGCGGCGGCGGAGCTGGCGGAGGTGGTGGTGGCGGAGGCGGTGCGGGAGGACAGGCAAAGGAGGCCGAGGTAGTAGTGAGCATCGTGATCGCAGGCTTCAGCTCCGTGGACCGAAAGCGGCGGGGGAGGGGGGACAAGTAAGTCAAGGCCGAGTCAATCCCATTTACAAATCCCCGACGCAGAAACGGCGGTTATTGACCGCCAGACACAGGCGCACCCTCGAGATGCAATCGACCGTAGCCAACGCGCTCGCAGCGAGCCTGCACACACACCTGTTCCCGCACAGCCAGATCAACATTTCGCTGCACGTGCTGTCGCAGGACGGCTCGCTGCTTGCGGCGCTCATTAATGCCGCGACATTGGCATGTGTTGACGCCGGCATACCCATGACCGACTACGTCGCCGCGTGCACGGCCGGATCGACCTCGACCTACGCCGCCAACGACGAGGGCGCGGACCCGCTGCTCGACCTGAACCACCAGGAGGAGCAGGAACTGCCGGGCCTGACGGTTGCTACGCTGGGAGAGAGCGATCGCGTGGCTGTGCTGGTGTGCGAAAGCAGAGTGCAAGTCAGCCGGCTGGAGGGCATGCTGGCGGTCGGCGTGGACGGTTGTAAGCAAGTGAGGGCCATCTTGGACCGGGTCGTCCGGGAGAAGGGGCGTCAGATGATACGGGAGGGTACAGTGGCGAAGGGAGTAGGGCTGAATGACATGGACATGGACTAATGGGAGTTGCATGGCTGGAATGCTTGCTCACAAGATCACTCTGCCTACCGTGACACTCTTTCAGGTAAGAAAACCTGCCATTCACTACCTACACACTGAGACACCCACTCCATTCCTGCCTCATAACCATGGTCCAAAAACAGTTTTACTACGCCCAATGCATACCCCTGCTAATAAGCCAGAACAGTAAAATACACGAGGTGCCACGGCCGGCCGATCAGAGCTCGTCATGCTCCGCGGCAGTCTCTGGCTCCCCGGTGGGGTCAGTGCCCTTAGTTGACGTGGCCTCGGTGGAGTCCGCCGAGGACTCGGCACTATCAGCCTCAGGGGTAATCGGTGTCGCCTTCTCACTACTTGCAGACTCGGTAGCATCGGGAGTGGGCTCTGACGAGGCCTCTGGCGTCGCCTTTGACGCAGTGTCCTCGACGGAAATGGCAACAATGCCCTCGGGAAGCTTCTTCTTGACCCCTTCGCTCATACGGATCGCATCAATCCAGCTCTCAACGCTCTCGTGTCCAAAATCAGCGCCGTCGTAGTGTCGCCACCATCCACGCCGTGCATTGATGGCTACGATCTCGACGTCGCCGCTCAGATCGAGGGCTTTGAGGAGGGACGCTCCTCCCTCATTGCTCTTAGGAACCTCGTAGAACGGGAACAGATGACGCTTGCTTTGGGCGTGCTTGAACGCCAGCTGGGAAAGGCTCTCTAGGGCCTTCTTGGCCTTCTCATCCTCACTTGATGGAACAAAAGCCAGCACGCAGGTGTGCGACTTTTCGGTCAGGCACTCCTTGATCAACTTATCTGGCGTGTTGATGGCTGGAATCGGCAAAGCCGTCTCCACAATGACGGGCGCTTCCTGTGTCGCAGTTTCAGTTTTGGATTTGGCTGTCTCGGATGACGCCGTGGAAGAAGTTTTCTTGGACTGTGGCTTGGTCGACGACGACTTCTCGCCGTTTTTCTTCCCGGGCTTTGTATTAACCTTGGGTGAATCAGGATTTGGTTCCCCTGCCTGTGAGAGGAACTTGACCATAGCTTCTTTCTTCATCTCTCCGTCATAGACAATACCCGGCGCATCGCCCCCAGGGAGGAGAAGCAAAGTAGGGAACTTGCTGATGCCGAAGGTCTCAACCGTCTTGGTCTCCTTGTTTCGCACCTGGCCAATTATAATCACATCGGAAAAGTCAATTGCGATACTCTTGAGGAGTGCCGATGTGGTGCCCTTCTCGGTAAAGAGGATCGCCTTGGCCGTCTCGTTCTTGTCGCTCAGGAACTTGTCCAAGGACTTGTCCTCAATCTTGACCACATAGTTATTGATCTGTTGTACGACGGCGTCGACAATGGCGCTCGCCGTCCGTTGGCCCTGGTAGTCCTGAACTATCGGCTTGCCTCCGCCCTTCTTCGGCCGGACGATTTTGAGTGTTGGGAAACCCTGGACGCCCATTGAACCACAGAAGGGCTTATTCGCATCATCGTCACAGTTTACCGCGGCTACCTTGGCCAGGCCTTCGAGGTTCTTGGCCGCCTTCTCGTACGCGGGTTTGAGGTTCTGGCAATGGCCACACCAAGGGGCGTAGAATTCGACGATCTGGGAGGGACGAGTCAGCGTAGAGTGTGGGGTTTACAGGTGGTTGGTTCTCTATCCGTACCGAAGTGTAGTTGCTTTTGGCAATCAGCCTGTCATAGTCCTTCGCATCCACTTGCAGAACTGGCGATTTCTTGGTGTAGAGGCCGGCCTGTGCCCCGGGGAGCGCAGCCAGAAGAGCAAGCGCTGCAGCGCAGAGAGTGGGGTGATGCATGATGGATGCCCGTGAAGGAAGCCAAGCTCAGGTGGGATATGTGCGGTGTGGATGATACCTGGGACAGAAAAACGATTGTTAAATCATCGAGTCAGTATGGAAGCCTTCCAATTATCATTATATGTCAGCCAGCCTAGGGGTAAGCACACATGATGGAAGAGGATTGTTCCAGGCTGGCCGGTTTCCGTCTTTGGCAAAAGAACACCTTTCCCAATGCCGGATGTACCCAAGAGTTATGAGGTGCCACAGAAGATCGAGAAACCGGCAGAAACATGCAAGCTCACGCCGCTAAGTGGCCAGAGCTCCATGCCCCTCGTGGACCAGTGGGGCTTTGAGTGGGGATCGCAGCTGCCGGCCCCGGCGAGCGTGCCTCGGAAGACCAACAAGGAACACCTGCCTGGATCAACCGAGAAGCAAGACCTAAGGTACTCATCTCGACCGACGATTGAATTTACTTCCAAAGTTCGCTTCGTATCTTATTCACTTTCACATTTCTGCAGTCTCATTTGGACACCATCCACCATGGCGGACAGCATTCCAGCTGCGCTGCGGCAGGCCGATATCAACATCTGGAAATGCGCAACCAAAGCCGCGCAGCTCCAGAATGTGAAGCCCATAATGGCCTATTGGTGTGCGTGACATATTGTTCGCTACTTGCCTCTGTCCTAGCCTCTGACAGTTACAGGCGAATATTGGACCGTGAACCAGATCCTGGCGAAGCAGTTGCACACAACAGACGAGGAGATCTTGCGCTACACAACCCATCTGATGGACAAGTTGGAACAGGTTCGCGTGCTACGCGGGCATCCCACTGTTGCATGATGCTGATCAGCCCACGGATAGACCAAGGCAGAGTATGCGAATGAAGATGCGATCATAGACGATACCGCTGGACAGGCGTATGTCGAGCAGTTCGCTCAGGAGACTCTCGACCGAGCTGAGCGGGTCGTGAAAGCGAACCGTGTCACACAGTAGGCTATGATAACCCCTTTTTTTGTTGTTGAACCACGCTAAGAGAACATTAGACAAACCGCAACGACCTTCGATGCTGCCGCAACGTTCTTCCATTTAGTAAATATCTGGGGCCCGGCGGATGCAGAGACGCAGCAGAAGATCAAGTATGCCAAGTGGAACGCAGCAAGAATCGTAAAGGCGATCAAAGAGGGCAAGGACCCGAACGAGTCAAATCCGAAACAGGAGGACCTTGCACCGCCTACACCGGAACCGAATGACGGGGCGGTTCAGAGTCAAAGCGGCGATCCATCGAATCTCATCCCGAGGAGAGCAACCGTGGAGGAGGTGCCCGACGCGGACCTCCGCAGAGACGCTGCCGGAGTGTCATTACCACCGAGCCCTATTTCTGGTGGTTCTTACCGTGGTCCTTCCCCAAAACCCGACGACGAGCTTCGGCTGCCAGGGGTTCCTACAGAACTTGGTCAGCCAGCGCAGCCGGCGTCATTTCATTCGTTGTCACAGTATCCAAGCGACTTCCAGCCAACGCCTAACCTCCCTAGCGCTCCGGCTAGCTGGACGCAATCGCAACCGAGTCCTGAGACGAGCCCTCCACCGACAGCATGGTCGCAGCCTCCCGTCGACCCACCTTCTGCCTCTGCGTGGCCTCATCACCAACCTTCACCCCCCTCTAACGTCCCTCCTACATTTTCAACGAATCTTCCATCAACCGCTGCGGTGGCGTCACCGCCTGTCAGTCCACCCATTGACTCTTATTACACGAATATGGCCCCAACAGCTTCTGCGCCAGGGCCCGCACGTCCTACAATAACTCCAGCAGAAAGCTATGCGCCTGTTGCGGCTGGGGGGCCTACGGTGGATGAGGCTGCGATGGTCGAGGCTCAGAAGCATGCCAAGTGGGCTATCTCAGCGCTCAACTTTGAAGATGTGCCTACTGCCATAAGAGAATTGCGCAGAGCGTTAGAGCTTTTGGGGGCGACATAGCCGGGTATGATACAAACGATGAACTACCAATGCAAGTTGGTAGTACAATGTGGGTTTCACAACTGTGAACCTTGATGCTTATGCCGATTATGCCGTCCCGAAATCACGCTGTAAAGAGTGCTTTGTGGGTTCTCAGGCTGAAGACTCCTGCATTTCTGACACCAACGAGCTGTCTCCATATTCTGTGAGCGTAGAGCAAAGAACACGAACAACAAAAGTTGGTTTGGAAATGTCACAGCCTTCTTCGTGGCGTGTTTGTGCAGTTCTCACGGTTGTAAAACCGGACACTCGATTTTCAACCCCTTCTCGCTTGCTAACTCACTGCACCTCCGCAACTGAGCTGCTTTGCAGCCAGTTAATGACAGGGACGAGCTTTCCCGATGCCCGCGAGGAGGGAGAACATCAGCAGAGAGCTTCGGGCCGAATTGTCAGGTTCGATTACTGCTTCGCTCTGCACACATCGGCTGTCGTTGAAAAATGGCCGAATCAATATTCACTCCAGGCCTACTACCACAGCTGGCATCGGACCTTCCTCGGGACAAGCCTGAGGGTGATTAACATGCAGCCTGGTAAATTTTCACTGACATGCCGTTTATCGGATTGGATTTGCCCGTCACTCAGCCGCACCAGACGGTGCCTAAGGTATTTAGACTCGGTGAAACAAGGGTGTTAAAGAGGAGCAAGTGAAACTACGAGAGAGCCTTGTGGGGGACCAAGGCTTCCGACTAACAGACCAAGTGTATTTGGGCATATAAGGAGTTAAGTTCCCATTCTTCCGTGCTGACCATACTACTCATAGCATATCCAGCTTGGCCAGAGAATTGTGTTGTCCTCCGCCGCATACGGTGATACTTATTATCACGATCACATTCGCCCAGCATCGCCACTGGCTTCCAGTCAACGAAGTAGGAGTAAGGGGACGCCCAAGTGAACTTAAGGTCCTACCCCAGCTATGTCCCAACCTTCCAATACAAGCAGTCATATCATGATTCTAATTCGTATAAGTAGGTAGGTAGCGAAGAACCCTTTTACTAATAGTTTCATTCTGATAATCGACGCCAGCATGGACGACAACGAGAGCAACTACTCTTACAGCAACTCGTCCTCGACCACATCAGACACTCTTAAAGGGGACTGGCGGACTCGAACCTACTCGCCACTACCTCCGCCTACCCTGCCTTCCCAGCCTAGCAGCGGGAGTCGTGGTCTATAGATCATGTCGGGACAAGTGATAAGATGGATAACAAAGAACGTCGAGGAGCTGTTGAACCAGCGCATGGGGTGGGATATTGCGACTCTCAACTGAAGCAGCGAGTTAGTTACCCGATGTATGGCCCTGTTCTTGCCATCAAGAATGGTTGGAGTCCAAGCTAGTGGCACGATGTACATTGCTTCAGCATAATCAACCGCAGGGGTCGAGGTCAGGGATAAGTCTTTTACTGGAAACCTTTGAGCGCTTTCAACACAACCTCCGTGGTTTTCTCGTTGTATGATATTGCCTGATCTCCAAGCCAGACTCAGTGATCATTGAAAAGAATGAAAGGAAAGTTGTAGCGGACTCGGTGCTCAGGTTGGAGAATCAAGAGAGCTTAGCAGTAGATCCAAATGCCATACATTGAGACGTCGGTATCACAGCTTGACCCGGCTTTTGAATGCCACAGTGCCACTCGGAGGTTGTAGAACACTGACACAGCGTTGAACTTCAAGTTTCCACTGCTTATAAGATCTTCAAACCCAACCCATACTGTAGCATGTCACATATGCCACAGTGGCTAAGGCATGGTCAGTAACAGGATCAAAAGCCCGGGTGATAGGGTTATCTCGATTCTCGACAATGAAGGTCATAGGTCCTTGACAACAGGCGGTGGACTTGATCCATTCATCTTGGATGCTATGAAAGGGAGTCTTGCGCCCTAAAAGACTGGTGGCAGTTTACACATGACCTTCTCGTGACTCCTCCGACTTAGCCTTGGGAAAGAGCCAAGAAAACTGACTGGAGTTGGTATCCTTTTGGTGACAAGTTGCCCCATAACTTGGACTTACTGCACCTACAAATTCTTCCAAAGAACCCAACTTCCTCGAATTGTTTTTGTTTCCTTTCGAATTTCACAACGCTTCGAAAGACCTACTTTATTTCTTCAACGCGTCGAGTCGCGAAACCTTCCTTACTTGCACACCCTCTTTCGAAAATCTTCCCTACTCGCATACACTCTTTCGAAACTAAATATCGACCAGCCTTTTCGCGTCTACCCATATATCATCGAACTTTCACGTATCGTATCGAGACAAACTCTCAGAGGTTCGCAAAATGTCGCGTCGAATTCTAGCAGCTTTGTCTGCTATCATGCTCTTTCTGTGTGGTGTTCAGAGCCACATGGTGATGAACACTCCTGTCCCGTACAATCTGGATATCGCGCCGCTTCTCCAGGTTGATCCCATCAGCGGCGGTAAGCACCCCTTCCCTTGCCATAACCACTACGGCTTCTCGTCGCGTACCCAGGTCGAGGCTGGCGGATTGACCCTCGTCAACTTCACTGGTGGTGGCCAGCATGGCGGCGGCTCGTGCCAGTTCAGCATCACCTACGATGAGCCGACCGGTGGAGGAGACTGGAACAAGTCAGCCAAATTTAAAACCATCTACAGCATCATCGGAGGCTGCCCGGCGGTATTCACCGATGAACGATTTAACCTCCCCGTGATCGGACAGGACAAGAACATGCGCCAGGACAGCAAGCATTGTGGTGACGACAAAGGCATTGACTGCATCCGACAGTTCATGATTCCCATTCCGAAGTTGTATGTAACTGTCCCTCATCATATCACAGATGAGGTTTCACTAACAGGGTAACAGCCTCAAGAACGGGCCTGCCACCTTTGCCTGGACTTGGTTCAACAAGATTGGAAACAGGGAGATGTACATGTAAGGAGCAAAGATTGCCGCAGGGTATCCCAGCGAATTTGGACTGACGACGACCTACTAACAGGAACTGTGCCCCGGTCGATATCACGGGCGGAACCGGCGATCAGAAGCTCATCGATGAGCTGCCTGACATCTTCATTGCCAACTACCCCGGCGACCTCGACGTGCCCAACTGCGTAACCGGTACAAGCGCGAACGAAGTCATTGTCAATTTCCCCAACCCAGGTAAATACGGCCGTGTCCTGGTGCCGCCTGTTGAGCCTGCGGTAAAGCCACCCAACTACTGCTCCCAGATTCCGCCTGCCTCGTCGCTGCCCACGTTCGTGGAGGACTCCGGTAGCGCCTCAAGCAGTGAGAGCACAGGCTCATCACTTTTCACAAGCTCTTCATTCAGCAGTACGGTCTCAAGAAGCGAGAGTGCAAGCTCATCCCTTCCTGCAAGCTCTTCGCCCAGCAGCACCGTCTCAAGCATCAAGAGCACGAGCTCGTCATCCGCTGATGCATGCTCTGACTCTCTTCTCACCAGCAGCTTGCCCCCAACGGCGGAGAGCGGTCGGCTCACCATCCGAACCAGTACCGTGACAGTAACCGTCACAAGTACCCTCTCGCAGTCCGGCCCCGGCTGCAGCGTCACGGAGACAATGAGCAGGGCCTCTGGATCCTTGGTGGTAGTCCCAGTCGTAGCCAACACGACAACAGGCGTGATCGCCAAAGAGACTATCAAAAGCACAGTCACTTCACAGGTCTATACAACAGCCACCACTCCATTCTCCCCCACTGGCCCGACTACGTCAACCTCAGCCACCATCTCCGTGTTTATCAGCTTCCCAACTCAAACCCCGCAGATCACCACCGGTCCCATGTCTGTGCCTAAGCCGAACGACAAGGCAATTCCCTGCTCAAACCATGGCCAGGTGATTTGCATTGGTGAGAGCCAGTTTGGCGTCTGCAACTGGGGCTGGGCAATTCCACAGGACCTGGCAAAGGGCACGCGCTGTGTCGATGGGAAGGTGATGCCCAAGAGGGATGATGGCGCCGGAGTGGCTCGCGGCGGTTGGTGGAGTCCTTTCACTGCCTGATGCCTGATGGAGGCCTTTACCCACGAGGAAGGATGTGGTTTGAGGTGAAGAGAAAGGCTGGATCGGGCGGTTGTCAGTGTCCTGATGTGTCCATACTGTACAGTTAAGATTAAGATCGTGCGCTGCTAGCTAGCTGTAGGTGTACTTGTTGCACAGCAGTGGTTGGAACCCTGGGAGGGGAAACCAGGCAGCCGCACAGAACCGAGAATGCTTTGTTTTATGCCTTGTGCTATTCATTATGGTGAACTGTGAACTACATGAGAAATCATCACTCGCCAGGCGAAAGGGAGCGGATGCTTTATGCTTTATCTTCAAAAGATCTAGTAGACCATCACTAAGCGAAGGTAAGTATCTCTCTGCAGCCGAACAAACGTAGCTTCAACATGCCGCAGCATCAGTAAAGCTCAACGATGTCGATGCCAAGGTCATGCCTTGCGTCTTTTCTCCAGGTCGGATGTGGATGGGGCCCAAACCACGGATCAGCGTCAGCACGGCGGTAAGGCCGGTATTTGATCATGCCGCGGTCCACCTCTTCAGAGCGTAGGTGTGAGTAAGGGGCCGGACCGGCAAGATCAATGCTGCGCAGATCCTCGAGAAGGGACTGGCGAGGGATGGTCTCCTCCCCTTCGTGGGTTGTAGCTGTAGACTGTGGTGAAGAAGGGCTGTCAAATCCAGCATCTGAGGCTGATTCGAGTTCAGCGTCAGACGGCCTCTGAGCAGCTTCTTCCTCAGAAGCCCTTTCAACAACCTCAGCTTCAGAAGCCCTTTGAGCAACTTCAGCCTCAGGAGCGCTTTCAACAGCTTCACCTTCAGGAGCCCTTTCAATAACTTCAACCTCAGATGGTTCATTCTTGGGTCCGTCTCCACTGGTGCTACGCTCCAAGCCAAGGAGATACCCATCCATCGGGCCTCGCAGCCCGCACTTCGTCAACAGCGTCAGCGACCCAGGATGGCTGCGCACAAACGGAATCCAAAACTGCGCGTCAACCACACGGGACACGTCGTGCTCCGTCAACCGCCACCTGCCTCCTCCGCTGCGCGTAACATCCTCCTCAAACCGGCGGAGCATCCACAGAATCATCTTCGCCAGCCCATGCACAGCCTTTACCACCGCCACGCCCGGGCGCTGCGCAGCCTCTAGCCAGAGAGCAGCAAACCTGTCCAGCAGCGCGGGCGGGTGCAGGACTTTAGCTGTCGTGCGCAACATCTCCCCGACCCAGCCTATGTACGGCTCAGCCAGTTGCGCAGGGCTGACGGTCCCCTTTTCTAGCCTCTCCCACTCCGCCTTGTCCGCTGTCACGCGAAGAATCATCCCTACCGTCACAGTACCATTACCACCACCAGCAGCAGGATTACTGCTATTACCAGTAGTACCACTGTCGTTGACGCTAACAGGCACGGCCAAGAACCAGGCATCACCCTCACCGGGACAAGGTGTAGCCCACCAGCCAAGCTTCTTTGCCCGCGTGACCATCGCGTCGCGATCGGCCGCCTCCGGGCAGAGGATGCTCACCTTCGAGGGCATGAGGTGGGCGATGCGAAGCCCCCAGACAACGAGCGCTGCGCGCCCGGCCACGACGTAGCGCGCGTGGGAGCCGCCGAGGGCGTGATCGAAGGCGTCAAGAAGGCGTTTGAGGATCTCAGGGGTGAGCGCCGTTGTGATGTGCGGCGACGACGGGGGACGGGTCGCTGTGGTGAGAGCTGGGTTGGTGCTGCTGCTCACTGTTTGGGCGGCGGCGGCGGCGGTGGTGGTGCTGGCCTGGACGTATGGGGCCGGGGGTTGTGGTTCGGGACCCGGGCCGATCACGCGCGCGCAGGGTGCGCGCGCGGGGCTTCTGAAGGGTTTTGGGTGAAGCCCAGATGGGGATGCCGGGTTAGGAGGAGCTTGTTGGGCTGTTGTTGCGGATGGAGAGCCGATGGGAGCGGCAGATCGCGAAGTGCGCCGGTCGCGACGAGGTTGCCCGACGGGACGCCTTGGGGGCACTCGAGTTAGTATGGCCGGAAGGGCCTCCCATCCCGGCCAGAGGCTGGCCATTGGGAGGCTGGGGCGAAGCTGAGAGTTAGCCTCTCGACCGCTTCCGTCCACTTGTGTCATCTCTTCGTGGAGTGGTTCTGGCTGGGGCTTGCCTGGGTCCCTCTGAGGTCTGTAGTGTCCGTTCGGATCCCCTTTTAGGGTTCTTCTCGAACCCCTTTGGAAACCCCACCTGTCTGACATGCCTGGCAAGTCACGGCGTGTAGTCCTTACAAGGCCCGCAAGATCCCCCATGGTGTAAGGAATAGTGCGTGCCGAATGGCATCATTGCATGGGAAGGGGCCTGTAAATATAGAGGATCAGCTTTTGAACAATCCAGCATCGCACCGGACAAGACATCCAGATGCAGATTATCCCGAGACAAGCACTTTGTAACCATTAGTGCTGTTGTATGCATTTTGGCACCCGCTGCAGACTAGCATCGGTGTTCGCAAGAACAAGAACAAAGGGGGAAACAAACAATGTCGACAGGCCACAGGCTCCGCTACTGACACGCCCATTGGGCTGCACTGAGAAACCCGTCTTTTGGTATTTCCGGTATGATTCCACGGCCTTGCCTAACGCCTAGTCATACAACGCCAAATCCAAATTCCTTCGAGCCAGAAGGTGTATCGGATTAGTTGTTACCTCAGAGCTCTTCCTCCTCTATATCCATCTGGTCACCGTTGGGTTGGCCATTAGCTCCCGTAGTCCCATCTTTTCGTGCCATGGTTGCCTCCTTGTCAATCATTTGCCTTGACACGGCAACAATATTGTCCTCGATCAGCTGTTGGCCGACATCTTCCAAGTGCTTCTTGGGGTCTAATTTGCCGACGTAGCGTGTCTTCAGTTGCTCCTTTGTCAACTCCGTTTCCTCCTTGACCCTCTTCTCATAACCCTCGGCGAGGCTGACCAAGCGCTCGAGGCGCTCCTTGGTCCGCTGGCCCTCAGTCCTGAAGTCCTCCATCTGCAGGGCCTCAGTCCACACATGCTTGTGAAGATTCATTAGCATGTTCTCCTCCAGCGCTGTCTTCCGGTAGTTGATGCCGATCGAGTAGTAGTGCCGGTTGAGGCCGTGAATAAGGGCCTGGATCGAGGGCTTGTTCAGGTGCCCAACGTTTGAGGTGCTCTGGCGCGGCTCCTGGCCCATCATGAGGGACTGAGGATTGATCAGACGAAACGCGTCAATGACGACCTTGCCCTTGACCGACTGGATGGGATCGACGACGACGGCGACGGCACGCGGTGTCAGTTGCTCGAAGCTCTGTTGGGTGTTGATGTCGACAGAAGACAGCCAGCAGCCGAAACCTGGATGGGAATGGTACCAACCGACGACGGACTCGGGTCTGCAATGCCAGTATCAGCACGAGTTCTAGCGCAAAGACCGTGATCACTTATAGCAGCTCTTCCTACCTGCCGGTTTGCCGTAGCATGTCCATCATCTTCATCTGGAAGACTGGGTCGACGGCTTCTACACTAACGCCTGTCCCGCTTTGGGGCATCGCAAAGACGTCCACAACGCGAACGGTAAAATCGTCGACAAACTCGCCGAGCATTAGACCCATGACTTCCATGGGCACACCGGCGCGACCGTGGCGGAGCATCTTGAGCAAGGCAAGTGACGAGATGTAGACGGTCTCTGAGTTGTCGATCAGATTTGTGTTGTCCTGGGCAAATTGTCTTGTCAACATATGGAATGCGCAGTAGTAGGGCAGCGCATACCGTCCCCGGGGCCGGACCTCCCAAGCTCAAGTTCCCGCCACCGAGTAAGCTTCTGAACCGGTCCATGGTGGTTTGCTAGGGCGAGGACTCTTTGTGTGAAATAAAAATCCTAAATGTACGTCGCTGAAAGGTATTATGTCGTGAACTTGCGTGCAAGATCAAAGATCGCTTGGCTGATGGGGAGGCACAGCAGTGTCTTGGTGGGTTAGATTGAGAGTTGGAGGTTTGGAGCTGATCGCCGTAGGTGCTGTCCGGAGCTAGCCAAGACCTGCCCTGTCCGTCAAGCTGCGGTTGACGAAAGCCTGGCAGCCTGCATTCTGATTACCTAAGCCACTCTCTGTGCTTGTGAGCTGGCCCACCAAACATCTGCCGGTACTCACCGCCTGCCCCACCAAACTTCCACACCCACCGATTCTACAAATTCTCAGCCTTGCATCCCGAGGTTCTTCCGAAGTTTCACCGACCCAGTCACCGACTGCCTCACTTTTGCCTCCATCACGTGCACCCAAGAGGCGACCATGGCTAATCCGGCTAGCGCAGCCTCTTCTGATGAGGCAAAGTCACTCACTGCCCAGGAGTGGTATTCCCTTCTCAAGTTACTTGCCAATCGCGCTTCGCGTCCTTCGCGTCCGAAGATCTACAATTCATTCGTTTCTGATCCCCCCAACGATTTCGCCAGGCGTCGCGATCGCCCTGGTCCCGATCAAGACAACAATTTTCCTCCTATTCCCGCAGCTTTGCGTCCCCCAGTCATCCAAAATACAATGCCCCAAATTGGACCGACCGACCTGTCGGGAGTCCACCGCTCCCGCCCGCTTTACCAGGTGCTCAACACCGAGAAGAAGAAGGTCGCCTACTTCTACGACTCGGACATTGGCAATTATGCCTACGTGACTGGTCACCCGATGAAACCGCATCGCATTCGCCTTGCTCACAGCTTGGTGATGAATTACGATGTCTACAAGTTTCTTGAGATTTACGTAAGTTGCTCCGTCTTCCTCGGGTTATCGGTTTTTGTTTTCTCGATTGTTCCAGTCGCTAAAATTTCTGGGTTGGAAAACAGCGCGCCAAGCCCGCTGTCATGGCCGAGATGACGCAGTTTCACACGGATGAATACATCGAGTTTTTGCAGAAAGTTACACCCGACAACATGGACTCCTTTATGAGAGAGCAGGGCAAGTACAACGTCGGTGACGACTGCCCCGTCTTTGACGGTCTTTTCGAGTTCTGCGGCATCAGTGCTGGTGGCAGCATGGAGGGCGCCGCCCGCCTCAACCGCAATAAATGCGACATTGCCATCAACTGGGCTGGCGGCCTTCATCATGCAAAGAAGAGCGAGGCTAGCGGTTTCTGCTATGTCAACGGTATGCCCCTCTTGTTTTCTGTTTCGTGGTTTGCGTCGCGCTAACTGGTTTGGCAGACATTGTTCTGGCCATTCTCGAGCTCCTGCGCTTCAAGAAGCGCGTGCTCTACATCGACATTGACGTCCACCACGGTGACGGAGTGGAGGAAGCCTTTTACACCACCGATCGTGTCATGACTGTTTCGTTCCACAAGTATGGCGAGTACTTCCCTGGTACCGGCGAACTCCGCGACATCGGAATCGGAAAGGGCAAGTACTATGCCGTCAACTTCCCGCTCCGTGACGGCATTGATGACGAGGCTTATGAGACCATCTTTGAGCCCGTCATTTCTGCTGTCATGCAGTACTACCAGCCTGAGGCCGTTGTCCTCCAGTGCGGTGGTGACAGTCTGTCTGGTGATCGTTTGGGCTGCTTCAATCTGAGCATGCGCGGCCATGCCAACTGCGTCAACTACGTCCGCAGCTTCAACCTGCCGACTCTGGTTCTTGGCGGTGGTGGCTACACCATGCGTAATGTTTCCCGCACTTGGGCCTACGAGACTGGTCGCTTGGTCGGTGTGGAGATGGATCGTGTCCTGCCGTACAACGAATATTACGAAGTAAGTGTCCCGCCGTGTCTGCTCATAACTGTCGACTCATACTGACAGCTGCTAGTACTATGGACCCGATTATGAACTTGATGTTCGCGCTTCGAATATGGAGAACGCGAACAGCTACGAGTATCTTGAGAAGATCAAGATTGCCGTCATCGAGAATCTGAAGAAAACGGCTCCCGTTCCATCGGTTCAGATGCAAGATGTCCCCCGCGAAGGTCTCGGCCTCTCCGACGAGCAGGAGGCTGAGCTCGACGACCTGGATGAGGACGATAACAAAGACGTGCGCATCACCCAACGCCAATGGGAGAAGCGCGTTGAGCGGCAAGATGAGTTCGAGGACTCCGATGACGAGGACATGGCTCGCGCCAACGGAATTTACAAAGCCAATGGCCGCTCCCGCCAGGAGACTAACCATGGCATTACCGGCAAGGACGATGACGCTATGGATGTCGATAGCGGCGTCGCCACCCCCGCTGATCCCGCTGCCGACACTGCGGCCGACAACGATGACACCATGATTGACGAGGCCCAGGCCGATACTACTGAAGCTGAGGCCGATACCGCTGCCTCTGCATTGACTGAGAAGCGTGATACGGGAGATAAGCCCAAGGTCGATGGTGACGGTGACCACGACATGAGTGAGGCTGCTCCTGAGGAGAAGAACACCGATGCGACCATCAAGACAGAGGAGGTCGAAGGCATCTCGGCCACCGAGCCGGAGCATAACACCTCTGTCGCAGATGGCGGCCTTGCCGCTGGCAACAACGAAAATGTTGAGGCCTTGAAGCGTGCTTCGGGTTCCCCGGAGGCAAGCGGCGCCGAGGCCAAGCTTGGTAAGGATGCTGCTCCCGCCACCGAGACCTCCGATAAGGATGGCACCGCTTCTGGCACCCAGGTTCGCGGTGATGCGACCAAGAACTAAGCCGCCTGCCTGCTTTGAGCCGACCGCCTGAACGGCCTTGGCTGCAGCAGTCGTGGTGCTGGCGTGTACAAAATCCGATGGGCGTTTTGCGATGGCGTTCGGGACAATGAGGACGGATAGGGCAGGTCTGAATTAGCATTGTTAGGAGTTCATGGACTGGCCGGCTTTCCGTGGGATTCTCTGGGCGTATCAGGCATGGGCGTATCAGGCATGGGCGTTAGGGACGTGAGGGTATAGGAATTGCTATAGCGCTCATAGCAAACAATGATATCCATGCCTTGACTGATACTTCGGTGAACCCTTAAGTTGCTTCTTTGTGACTTGGTCCATTCATCGAACACAAGAGTGATGATGATCGTCTACTTATCAGCACGAAGGGTTCGGATGAAGAGCCTGTACTTGTTGCTACATGAAAATGAACCATGGTAGGCACAAGGCAGATAGGTTCAAGGGAATCACGTACTGCACTTCACCGGGTATATAGTTCAAGTGCCCCTTCTTACTTTCACCCCCAACCGGGTAGTGGCGAAGTGGTAGTAGCAGGCAGTTTCCCTTCCTCGACCCAGCGGGGTCCTCGTTCGATTCCTTAGTTTGGGTTCCATTGCGATGGCGTTCAGGAGGACATTGGGTTTATGGGAACGGTCCGGACAAATATGCATTGTTATAGGCGTTAAGGACTGGCCTGTTGATGGATGATACCGGATGGTGGGCTTATGCGTTTGGGGTCGTGGATCTGTCTGCAGCGCCTCAAGCGATGAATGCTGCGGTTTAGTTAGATTCCTGGCCATGTGTGCCAGATGACACGGTGGTCTACCTTAGTTTAGACGTAAATCCGAGAAGTAACCAGTGATTGTGACGTCTCGTTGGTGGTGTGTCTGGTGTGAGGTAGAGTGTCTAGGTAGCAGAGTGAGCAGTAGCAGGCAGCTCCCCTTCCGCAACTCAATAGAGGCTACTGTTCGATTCCTCATACCGCTAATACTCAGCCGATTTGGAAATACGACGCTACTCCACTCAAGCCCGGCTTGCCCTTACTATTGGCCACATCGTGACGCTGCATCTCGCTTATCGTAGTAAGCTAGGACCCAAATCCTAAATCCTAACCCCGATTCTACGACTTTTCCCAGCCCCTCGTGTCTAGCCCACTTACGCCATTCAACCTCAATTGGACTGCGTTATTGAAGCTTCATTCGCCTGTCAAATGCGTCAAGATGCGCTAGGTAATTTAGGTGAGAGATGTCGTCTGTAATCAAACTTGGCTGACTGAACATGCCTGCGGCCCGTACTGACGTAAGCGACGTGCACGGTCATGATGTGGCCAATAGTAAGGCGTGCCGGGCTTGGATGGAGTAGTAGCGTCGTATTTCCAAATCGGCTGAGTATTAGCGGTATGAGTCCCGGATGCCGTTAAACATGGAGAATGCCAACAGCTAACTTCCAACATGGAGAATGCAAACAGCTGTGAATGGGTCGGCCCCATAAAGACTGTAATATGTGGTCCGCTGGAACAAGCGTTTCACCGAAAGGGTCAGGCCTATGTTGTCGTCGCAAAGCGGGAACGAAGGGAAGTGTGGAATAGGGTGGTGAGGGCGCACCAGAACAAGGACAGTAGAAGGTTTGAATAAGGTACCTAACTAGAGGAACACATTAAGAAGTAGTGTACATTTTTAGACTCTACAAGAGGATTATGATCGGTGATGGCGGCACGTCCCGCAAGTTCACGAGCTCACGCCTCGACTGCCTACGTACACATCACCCAAGATAAGCTAAGGGGTTCAAGGACGAATGATACTATTAAGTGTATGTATATAAACCGAGCTTTCGCTCACTTCGGGTATAAAATGCTTCGCTATTAAACCGGCCCATGACCCATGATGCAATAACCAACCGCTCTATGGAGTACTCCAAGTTCCGAACCAAAACCGCGGACGCCGCTAAATGCCCCCTTCCCGTCTAAGTCTAAAAGCTAAACAACCCACTCCTCCTCTTTCCAAAAGGATACACCAACAAAGCACTCAAACTCAGCCCCACCGAGATGTTAATGGCCACCTGGATCACACTCAACAGAACATTGAACGCCGTGGCATTCAGGTCCCCCGACATGCTCGTCGACGTGGCGGCTGGATGGGTCGCGTTTAGGTAGATGACCGTTCCATTCGCCAAGGTGGTCGCGTTCCGCGTGATCTGGTCCGCATTGCTCACTCCGCTCAGCAGCGACCCGCTCGCGGCCAAACCCGAGGGGACCTGGACGAAAATGGCGGGCAGCATCGCCGCCGCCGCAAGGCCATATCCAATCTTGCGCGCATGGCGTACGACGCCATTGGAGGACGATGGTCCCATTTCGAGGTCCCCTTCTTTGCTGGCCTCGGGCCCTCCGCCTCCGGGCCCAGTGACGGTTGCCTGTGAGTCGGCGCCCGAAGTATTGCTGTAATACGGCGACTCGTGGTACCGGACAGGGCGAGGCTTGCCCGTAAGACGCCATAGTCGGCGCTCAACGTGGCGTTCCCAGATGTCGAGACACCAATTCTGGGTGTAGCGGCCCAAACGAGAATAGAGATTGGCGAGGACACCGATGGTGAGGGCGCCGAGGGAACTGGAGATGGTCGAGTTGCCCTTGAAGAAGCGCGACGAAAAGTTGTTGACGACGAAACCGGCAAGAGAAACGAATACTTGCACTATCACGTGGCATTAGCATCCCCTGAGCGTAAAGAGTGAGCGTGTGTGAGACTCACCGGGAGTTTGCTTCCACTTTGCCTGGTTGATCGCACAAAGGCAAAGCGTGAAAGCGAGAACGAAGAAAATGTAGTAGTTCTCAGGCGGCCTCTTCGTGTACCAGCTATCGCCGACCGAGCAATGGATGGAACTGACAGCGTTTTCGTCCATGTACCCGTAAAGAATTGTCCCAATGGTAATGCCATAACCAAGGAAGAGGGTGTAGATGAGCGCGTAGACCATGCGGACCGAGCCTGATACCATCTGGTGGCTCTGAAGTTCTAGGCTCGCGCAGAGGACCATGTAACCTGGCAGGATCAAGGCAATGGACGCCTGGGCGAGAGCCGAGAAGCAAAAGAGCCTCCCGCCACGGATTGAGCCAAACACCCGAGCCAGGAAAGAGGTCGCGACCGCGGCGGTAATCTCAAAGACGTTTGCATAGAGCTCGTTGGACGGAGCCAGATAAAGCTGCAGGAAGCCTACCAGACAGCCCAGGATGAAGCATATGGGCATGTCAATGTAGCGGCCCTCGAAACCAAAAGGAGCAACCGCTGCCGAGGCGATGCCGTACAAGATAACGCGCAACCATACAGGGAACTTAGGCTTGCGTGATGTAACTTCGTTAAGACGCATTGTAGCCTCCTCGACGCCGATGCGGTCGTGAACCACCTCCTTGTAAATTTCGTGGACATCGCGTAGACGGCCAAAATCGAGGCCTTGGGTGGCGCGAACAATTCTCACCTCGGTGGTGTGCGTATTGCTGTCGTCAAATGAGATGATCATTGTGTCTGGGAGATACATGAACTGGCCCTCAATACCGAGGACACGCGCCGACATCCTCATGTAGGCCTCAAGCCGGTGGGTTGGTGCTCCGTATATCATCAGAGCATGACACAGTTTGAGTAGGTAGGCGTGTCGTTTAATGATCTCGGCAATGTGGATCTTGATGCGGTACTTGTCCAGTTTCTTCTTAGCCTTTTCCGCTTTCTTTGATCGTTCAGATCGCTCCTTTTCAAGCTTGACCTTCTCCAAAACAGCCTCGGAGATGTCCTTGGAGGACCCGGGGGCAGCAAACACGAAAGAAGACTCCAGGAGGCCCGAAAGGGTGCTGGAAGACTGCGTTCTCCAACCCCGCCGGCCCTTTTCCGGCTTCGGGGTTCCTGGCCTTGAGGGTGTCGGGGTGCTCAAGGGCGATCCGTTGGGCGTCCGTCCCGGAGTGCTCGGGGCGCTAGAGGTAAGGTATGCCGTGCTGCTACCCTCGCTGCCTGAGCCATAGAGCTTGAGCAATGTTCCCAGAATCCCTCCCTTGTACTTCTCTGGCCGTGGGACATATTCCAAATCATGGTCAACAGGGGTAGCCGCGCCAGACCGAGGCGGTGTGAAGGAGTGCAGGTGGGGGTCGTTTCGGTGAGCATGGCTCTCCACAAGGTTCTCGGCCTCCGCGTACGCCTTCCTGCGCGGTCTGAGAGTATTGGAACCTGCAGGTAAGGCAAGGTCTTGGGCTACGCTAGCTGTAGGGTCGCGAAGAAAAGAATCCCGCTCCAAGACTGATACGCTCTCAGAATCAAAGGAGGTTCTTCTTGATACAGGAACGGATGAGGTTCCTACAGAGTAAGCTAGCCTATCAGCGCGGTTTTTGGCCTCGATCTCGGATGGGAGAGGTTCTCCAAGCACGTCGGCGGGACTGAGGAGAACAGTTGGCTTCCTGAGCACCGGCCGTGGCTTGCTGGGGTGAACTGGACCAGCCTGCTGCGGATTGGTCTCCAGGATTTGTGCAAGCGCAGCAGTAAGCTCTTCCTTGTCAAAAGAATCTCGTTTCGTTGGTCCATCGTTGTTGATTAGGGGAGTGGAGCCGTCGCTGTGTGGTGAGGGATTGTAGGAGAAATAGTCCTGGGTGGCACTTTGTGCTTCGTCCGGGGTGAGAAACGACGAGCTGGTTAACGTCCCCAGATGGGATCCTCTGTCACTCGCAAACCCCACCTTCTTCTTCTCCTTTCCCTTGCTGCGCTGCAGGCCCTCTGAGCTACTCTGTGGCGAATCGTGTCGCTGTTCGCTAGTTGCAAGTCGGGGCGTGATCTGGTCTTCGGGTGCTTGCGGCGACGCCATCGGTGCGGCGAGACTGTCTAGTCTCTGTTCGGAGACGCGAAGACACAATTTGCGTTGACCAAGTTGCCAAATTAGGACCTGAGTTGTGCGGGCGTCAAGCGCCCGCCCGGATGCCAGGGGAGGGAGAGTCGAGGTTGAGCTTGTGGGGTTCTTGTGGTTCGATGTAGTTATGGACCTCGATAAAAGGGGCAAGCAAGATCGGAAGGAAAGGCGTCCGTCAACATGATTATGCACAATCAAGAGATAAAGAAGAGGAGGATGTCCAGAGAGGTGAGGGAGCGGCGAAGATCGGGGTCATTGGCAATCAGTGCGCAGGAATGTCGACACAGTCCAGAAGTCGGCAGCTCTTTGACATGGTGGATCCAAGATCTCTGATTGTGCCCCATGCTGTGGAGTGCTAAGCGTATCTAAGCGTATCTACACCAAATCTTGGCTTGGTCGCGCTTTCTTGGGGCCTTACACGTTGTAGATATGCGTAGCGTGATTTGTGGTTTTGCGGCCGTTGGATGGAAAGAGGTCAAAAAGGGGTCACTGCTGCCGTTGTTCCCGGATTAGCCTAACCTGCGCCCTCGTATCTTGCAAACAGTGCATTATCTTGCCGCCACTCCAGTGGGCCGTCAGTTTCGAGATTTTTCGCCCCATGTTACGACAAGGGAAGAAATCGCTCTCGACGGGCCGCACACGTCATATGCCAACCGAGCTCAGGACTTGCCCAACCGACGGCTGCGGGTCCCTCTGGCGCTCGATTGCATCAGCCATCGAATATCGGCTCGCTGATCCGGCACCATAGCAGCAGCTTCGGATCCGGTGTCTTGCTCAGTCGGAGCGGATAATAATCGCCATCGACGACAAATCCCGACGTTCTTGGTATCTGCGTAGACGAGGTTACTGTATTGCTCCTTCCAATGTCAGTCCAACTGGTATGTCGGCACTAGCAAGATCTACTGAACCGGAAGCCCACAACGGCACCCGGAGCGAACACGAGGGCGAGGCCAGCCAAGTCATTCGAGATGCGGCAGCTGCACTGCAAGTTGAACTGTGGTCGTTTGTTTCGACGCGGCTCTTTTTGTTCCCAGGAACAGGCAAGCGGAACCCTGCGCCACCCACAGGCACAGACGCTTGGCATCGGGAGCCCTGATGGCTGCAATGAAAATCCCGCGTCATCTTTTGAGTCACACATTGACTCGATGTTGCGATCCGCAGTGCCGGTTGTTGATGGGTGCCACCCAAAATTTTGACAACAACAATCACATGATATTTATCCTTCACATGCTAATCAAAATTCCCATCCCATTTCCATCCCATTTCCCATACACAGCGAGATGCCATTTTATGTCCAAAACAATTGGGCCTAGCTTCCTCAACCTGGACCATGTGAAGAGACGACGAAATTCGCATTGTCGTATCTTTCAGCCGAGCACAACACAGTACCGTCGTCCGTCCGCAGAGAAACCATAGTCGCTCCATCGATCCCAATGTTCTTTCCACGAGCCGTCGTCGCCGCAGCATCGACAAACCACATCTCCGAAAAGTTCGCAAAGGCAACCTGCTTGCCCGCATCGTAAAAGTCCTCGACGATCCACTCCGCGTCGACGCGGCATAGCTTCGGCCCGTTGGAGATGACGATGTTTACCGAATAGCCCCGTTGCGCGTTGGTGATGACACTGATCTGTTGTCAGTTCGAGACCGGACCGCCCCCATAAGAACTTGAACTCACACGGTTGCGCTCGACGAATCCGTGGCCGTGATGTTAACCGACATCCAGTCTCCCGGGTTGACGCGGAGCCCATCGATGGTGTACGCCGCCTCTGGATACCATTCCCACCACGCTGACGCACTTTGGCCGCCGTTGGAGTTGACCTGGTCTGTGTCTTAGTCATTTCTGTCGCAGGATGGACAATTTGCCTGTGAGATTGGTCCTCCCCCTTACAATTGTCGTCACGCCGGCTTGTAACAAAGCGGTCTTGCACTCGGCTCCGTCGATGCCCACCCATGCAGCAGCGAATTGCGGCGCCGGTATTTGAGGCCGCAGCCTCAGGTCCGGCGCGGTGAAGAAACTGAAGATGTTGGAGACCTCGTCTGACCCGGTCGAGTGCTGCGATGCGCCGCACCAGTTGGAACTGTAGCTGACGGGGTCTTTTCCCCTCCGCTCCTGGCCTGGGCTAAGTCCAGACGATGGACTTCTTCCGTGTGTCAAAGGCGGAATCGGCACAAACACGAGGTCTGACGCCTCCACCTCCTGGCCATCTTGCTCGACGGTCGCTGTGAAACTTAGTTTCGCACAGGCTGTTGATGCGATAAGAGAAACGACGAGTAATGAGCGGGCGGCGGACCACATCATGCTGTCGAGGAGTCTCGAATGCCGTGCGCTCAGTACATCATTCTAAATTCCGTGGCGAGGCTCGAGGCGTTACTTCTCGGTCGTAATGCGCGGGAATGCGAAAGTGCCGTCTAAATAAAAGGGAAAAATGTCCAAGCACCGGCCCCCAATCTACGGAAACCTCGCAGACTTCAAGTCCTGCCACTGAGGGTTTTGGCGGCCAACATGCACGATCCCCAAAAGCCTTCCTAACCCACTCTTCCAGGGATGGACTCGGAAATTCCCATGGTTATACCACATTCAGGACGCCAGTGATTGGACTCCGAGGTCTGCGAAGGGTAAGGTTCCTCTGACTGCCTGACAATGAGCAGTCAATAGTCCAAGATTTTTCGTGAGCTAGTGCAGGCGACGTCGTATTTCTACCACATACCCGGTCCCCCCTTCCCACCGTTTTGAGGAGCTCGGATCGCGGGTATTAAAATAAACGCAAGCAGTTACGGCGAGGGCGGGCCGCTTGTTGTCTCGGCGTTCCGGGTTTGGGCTGCTATAATGCCTATGATATATCCTCCGTTTTGCAGGGCTAATATAAAACAAGCACCATCGGCAGAAGAGCTATCTACTTTCGTGGTACGGCTAGCAACATTGGGATTCCGCCTCCCATTCTTGCGTCTTTGCTAGACCGCAGCTGCAAGTGGTGCAGAATGTGGGAAATTTCACACGCTGTCTTACCCATAATAGGTACCGCTTTGGCCTGGTGTGTTCAAACTCCAAAGCTTGGCTTTATAGCCATGCGGCAGATCTATCGAGGGGTTGACGTCCCAGCTGGGTCACGGTGAGTTCAGAGGTCCGGGCCGATTTCGACATGAAAGCGACGGACTCAGTACATGAACAATCGCTGGGCAGAGCAGCAGAGGTCCTACGATCATCCAAGTTGAAGGTCACCACTACCCTGTTGTCGTCTTCTTCAGCCTTGGCGATAGCAGGCAGGCGTGGCAGATTTGCAAGTCGATCCTTATTCAAAGCTTGCGTGTTCTAGGACCTGAATGCACTTTGTACTGCAGTATGTTGGCTACGGGAGTGGTATTGCTGCTAACAGTGACAAAGACAGTTGATGTCCTGAACTTGGAGTTTCAAAGACTCTTGCATATTGTGCTTTGAAGCGGTAAGACTGCTGTCACTGCCATGGAAATACTTTGTTTCCTTTCCTAGCTCGTTGACATCTGAATCTATGAATCAGTAACTGTTGGCGAGACCCGTCTCAGACTGAATTCTGCTTGCGTTTCTCATCACAACTGGAGGTTCCCAGGTATTACTCCTAGCATCCAGTGACATTCCGAGTTCTATGAGACTTACTCATACAGTCTGACTTTTCTGCCCTGTGAGCAGTGGATTTGACAAGACAGGATAGTTGTAGGTAGTAGCAACACTTGTAGTACTATCAAGCAAATCCGGGCTATATCTGTAACCTCATTGCAGGGCCTTAACACATGGTGCACCACTTACCTCCAGGTACGGTGTACCTACTCGCACACCGCCGGTCATGAGGCTAGGTCACTGGGGCCTGACATGAAGCACTATGGGGTTTTAACAAGCGCATAGCGTTGGACAAGCCAACCGTCCCCTAAGTGGCATCCGATGTTCTTGTTTCCACCGTAAAAGCTGAACGGGGCCCGGCCTTCGGACCAGTGTAACTAACCTAGGGGGTGTCGTGGTATTCATGTTCGCAGATGAAGACTGTGTAGCCTCTTGGATCTTGAAAAGTGTCGGTCTATTCCCGGAAAGGGGACAGATTACCTCACACCGAAAAGTCCGACGACCGAGACTAACCGGCAATCTTCCTTCCGGGCAAGCCAAGGTAATACAATACCTTGCCTAAGCAGGCACCGACATATAGGGACCTATGTTACACAGTCTACCTGTAGGCAGACGCTTTCTGGGCTCCACAGACAACGACTCTTCGCGGCCTAAGCAGATGCATCGAATGACTTCACACAGCCCGAATTTCGTGAACAAGGATAGGTAAGTAGGTAACCAAATTATATTGTCAACGATGTTATTTCCCCGTGGTATCTACCGGTAACTCCAACGCCATGATTGCAACCCAAAACTCCAAACCCGCCCAGTTTTAAATCAATGCTGCTGCCGAGATAGATGTAAGATCAGGCCATGACTCCCGCATGCCCGACTCCCGCATGCCCAACGTAAAAGTTCAGACCCCATTACGTAGCGTTCAACTTGAAATGTGCTTCAAATGCCGCCTGTACTTCTCCACAGCAATGTTCCTATCCCGCTCTTTCCACCTCAACCTCTGGTCCTCGTCAATGGTAATCGCATCGGCATCCAGCCCCGGAATCGTGCCCGGTGTCCTTGCAACCGGCACCGCCTGCTTCAGCAAGTCCTTCAACAGCCCCTTATTCGGAATATCAGACCACTTGGCCTCGTAAACAAGCCATTCCCCCAGGCTCTTCAGCTTGGCCGTGTGCCTCGGTTCAAGAGAGTGGCCGAGGCCGCAGCTCAACCTCGCCAGGCAACCCACCAGCATAACCCAAGTAATAGCCTCTGAAGCACTAGTCGAGCCCGGCGGCTGGCGGAACTCGACAGTTCCAAACCCATCGCCCTCGTTGAGGTTGACAAAGGACCAGCGGTAGGCGTCGTGCTGGAAATCCACGCCGTCATGTGCCTTGCCGAGGGCAACCCCTGTAGGCGAGACGGCGCTGCACCAGTTCATCCTGAGCCCGAGGCCCTCGATGGTGGTTTGCGCATCGATGCGCTCAAAGCACTGGGCCATGGACAGCTCACCAAAGTAGGCGTTGTGGCGGTTGCTTTTCGCCCACACGCTGCGGCGCCGGTAGGGGGGCACCAGCGCGTCCAGGCACCGCTCAAAGTACAGCGAGCTTTTGGCAAGCGCTTTGGCTTGTCCCAGCGTCCAGTAGCCCGAGGCGGGGACAACATGCACGTGGGTGAAGCATTGGTGCGATGTGGTGAGTTCGAAGTGCTCGTTGAGGGTGTGCATCAGCCGCCGAAGGCCTGATTGCCAGGCGTGTGGCCGGTGGGAGAAGCGGTAGAAGGGGGAGACCAGCTTGATGCCGAAGTGGTGGTCCTTGGGGCGGGAGGGGATGCACAGGTCCCTGGTAACGGTCCATTCCCGAGAGGATACTGATGAGATGGATGGGTCTGGGCCAGCAATGTGGTTGGGAATGCCGGCGCGGGTCAGCTGCTTGCTGAGCTCGACTTCGAGGGATGAGACGTTCTGATGGTCCACATGCCGGCTGCGGATGACGAGGCCGAGCTCAACACAGAAGCGGAAGTCTGGGGTCTCAACCCGGCTGGGTTCTTCTAGTTGTGAGCCCTGGTGATGGGCACTGGAACCAGTCCAGTGGTGGCCGTGGTAATCACGGGCCGTGATGTGGATGTACGGCATTGTCGTGGCTCCCGAGGTGAGATAGTGGTTGATGATGACTCAAGCACAGAAGCGCAGTGGTGAGGATCCCTCGGTGGGCGTAGGAGCAGGTGAAGGTTGAGGATGAAGTAGCGTCGATGGTGTGTGTGATATGCTGCCGGGCTGATGTTGTCCTACTCGCCGACGCTGTTGCTCAACTGCTCCTGAGATGTGGCATGATCCGATGATCAATTCCTGGGGCCTTGGGGCCCCTATATAGACGGAGGTCGTCCATGGTAGTCTCTAGGACATGTATCACTGTTCGATGTCGCGGCTCATGGACCCACAAAATTATGTTCTGCCTGGAAAGTGGAAACTTGCAGCAGAGCACCATGCACAAAAGAGGAAAAGAGGACAGCCTGCACAGAGGACAATGGGGAAGGCTGCCTCTGACAGGTCGAATGTTGTGTGGAAGTGGGGAGGAGTGGGGTGCCGGCAATGGCTCAGCCCGGCAAGGACTTTGATGCGTCTTACGGGAGGGATCCAGCTTTCTTGGAGGGTACGGTGTCGTTCATTGTGTGCATTGTGCGTCCGGACCAAGAGCAGTGGATGTCCTCAGGTGTCCTAGACCGGGTAGGGGTTTCGGCGGGTTCCGCAGGCAGCAGCAGCGAATGAGGGTGCACAACGCGATGCCGCGGGGAAATTCTGAGGGCCTCAGGTCTGGGGAAGCACGGTCCCCACCTGCTGCGCCTGCCTAAAATCTGCTTACCTTAAACTAACGGGGCTGCGAGGGTTATACTAGGCGGGTTAAGGTGGCGGCCAATCTCTCGAGGCCGCCAGGCGGCTATGGCTGTGCAGCCCGCAAATTGAGGGTCTAATGTATCTCCAACCCCAGCAATTCTCCGCGCCTCAGCCTCCATTTCGTGCATGAACACGGCATGCATTGGATGCAGACGCTCGATGTTGAATACTAGCGGACCCGACAGCTTGGAACTCATCTCCTGGTGGAAACGAAACTGCTTCATAAGACTCTCCGGCCTCCAATTTTAAACCTGGTCCCTTCAATAGACGCGCGACTGCCATGGTGGATCAGAGCAGAGCGTTCGTACGGGCCATCCACGAACAAGCGATTCAGCGGCTCGACAAGCTTCATCAAATTCAGCTTCTAGTTCAGAACCGCCTTTAGACGCGGAGGTCGCGCAACACAGCCAACATAGTTACACTTTGTTTCATGAGAGTTAGCAGCACAAAGAATCAGAAGGCTTAATTTGCCTTTCATCAGATAATGATCTTGTTGGCTAACTCTAAGGTGGTAGTTTCTTTGCTTTCAGCCACAAGCTGTGTTTTGTTAGACGCGGGCTCCATTCTAGTCTTCTGCGGCTAACATGTCGCTGCTCAAGGAGACTGGTCTGTTGACTGCCATTTCCTTGGTAGTCCACACCCTGGCAAACTAAGGAACTCTCTATTGTCAAAGGAGGCTGAAGTTGATAGTTCATCAATTTGTACGGCAGTTTGACTAGGTGAGCAGTCGGCACTGGCGGTTCACAACAGTGGATAGGCCGTCTTTCATTGATATCACAACAGACCTTCCGGAAGGTGATCGAAGTCCCTGAATCAGCTATGGTTGCAATCCAAGAGCATTCGGCTAAGTCAGGTTCTTCAAAGGAACGTAAGATGTTCAAGATGATGAGATTGATGCACAGCACCTGGTAGTTAGGGCTTATTTGCGATGCCTAGGCCAGAACCGCCAGCGAGCCATAGCGTACAAAAAGAATAGGACGAGTGAACGTAAAGTAGTTCTCTTCTTAGGATGCCTATCAGCATGCGTGCGTCTTTCACCTTGCGTGCCAGGGTTGAGTGTGTTTGCGGAAGTAGAGACCCGTACCTCGACTCCTGAAGCTGCCGGTGGAACGCGGGAGTCGGCTCTCTCTCCCTGATCCTTCGAAACCGAAACAGTGTGGCCGCCAGGAGGAGTTCTTCGTGCCTGCAGCCATGCCCTGGTCCGAGACATCTTCTTTTCCTCCTTTCGCACACAAAACGGACAGAGTTCGTCTTCTTTTAGGACCTTCCGAAACCTTGCATGGTCGTACCGACACCCATCTTTTCGAAGCTGGCCAACGCGATGATATGGCACCGATATTTTGGCCAGTTTCGGGTATATGTACGGCCGCATGCTGCTCCGGCCAACCATGTGGCCGTCGGGCTTGTTCCCAGTCGTCGGGTATATGTTAGGGCCAGGCAACGTTGACTTACGCTGTCTAGGGTCCACGTTTTTGAACCAGCCAAGGACCCTAGTAACAGTAGGAAAGCGCATCGTGGGCGTGGTGAAAGACGACGCGACGGTAAAATGCCAGGAACGTCTTGTCGCCAACCGACAATGTCAACAGGATCTCTGTATTTATACGAGTATGAAGCCCAGTCTTCTTGTTTCTATGTGGAAGGACTGTTCAGACTCAGATAGTCAAATTTACCCAATTAGTGTCCGTAACCCGTAGATTGAGATGAGAGATGGATAAATTATACAGACTCGCACCATCCTTGTTTTCATGAACAAAGGTGAAAACAATGCCATTCCGGGCTGCAAGGCCCTTGCCATGGCCCGATAAACCAAATAAGGGAATCAAGCTGCGCCAAAGGCCAACTAAGAGGCGGTTAGTGATGACAGGACCTCCTTGATGCTGAGCGCCGACTGCCTCAACGCCTCCTGCTCTGACTTGCTCAGAAGGAGGGGTACATCCTGATGTGCCCCGTGACGGTTCAACTTGCACGGCATGCTGAGTGCGACGTCCTCGACTCCGCCGTATGTTCCTACCCTCGACACCGTCATGATGGCATCGGCGTCGGTGATTATGGGCTCGAGGATGCTGACGAGCACCGACGCCACGCCATAATTGGTCTTGCCCTTGCGCCGGATGATCTCGTACGCTGCCTCCTTGGTCCGTTTCGAGCACTCTTCCATAGCCGCCTCGCTGAACTCGACGCCTTTTTGCTGACAATAGTCCTTGAGCCGCATACCCGAGATGGTCGCAAGCGACCATACAGCCAACTGACTGTCGCCGTGCTCGCCTACAATCACGGCGTGCACGTTACGTGGGTTGACGCCAAAGTACTTGCCCAGCTCGTGTCTGAATCGTGTGGTGTCCATGGCCGTGCCCGACCCCAGGACCCTCTCGACGGGGAACCCAGACAGCTGGTGCGCCGCGTGGGTTAGCACATCCACAGGATTTGTCGCCACCACCAAGATCGTGTCGGGCGCGTGTTGCGCAATCTTGGGCACCACGTCTTGGAAGAGCGCGTAGTTGGTCTTGACCAGGTCGAGGCGCGTCTGGCCTGGCTTCTGGTTGACGCCCGCCGTGATGATGACGGCAGCGGAGCCGGCGCAGTCCTCGTACTCGCCTGCGCGCACCCGGGCCTGCGCAAAGTGCGCCGCATGGCTCAGGTCCATGACCTCGCCGAGCGCGCGGTTCTTGTCGATGTCAATGAGGACAATCTCGGCGGCCAGGCCGTTGAGTAGCAGGGCGTAGGCTGTTGTGACGCCGACAGACCCGGCCCCGACGATGGCGATTTTGATGTGCTACATGTGTTGGCTTCGGGAATGCATGGGATGCGGTTGCGCGGGCAGCGGGCTCACCTTGACATTGTGTTGGGGAGGCATTTTGACTTCTTTTGTTATTTTTCCAAGTGTATGCTGGAAAGCTGGGATGTAAGTCAGTCGGACTCGCGAATTTGCAGGAGGCTCAAAGGCGTGGAGATGTGAAGGCGGATGGATGCGCCGCATTTAAAGCTATCATCGGACGGACATTTGCCTGAGCAGGCTGAGATAAGCCGTGATCTTGGCTGTTGGGCCGCAGCAGTTACGGAGACTTCGAGGTTCCGTCTGCTGCGCCTGAAATCGGGCTCGGACGGGAGGTTTAGCTGCAGCAACTCCAATGAAACCGGCCAGATTTTGGCGTCATGTGGCCTGTTTGCTAAGATCCATATCCAACGCCTCGCTGTTTGAGTGCAATGGGTGGTGGGACAGCATAAATTACTGGGACTGTGACTCAAATGGAAGCTGGGCAGGAGTCGCATCGACTAATGAATGAGGTGATGTTCTTTGAGTCCTTGAGAGATACTCGGGGAATTAATAAGGTACGGTATTTTGGAGCTTGGAGGCACAATGATTCGGTGTTGTTTGTCTGATATCCCTAACCCTGCGATCTATCCCCATTTACTCCGTATTTCTCCTTGGGCGGCAGTGTGCCAGAAATTATTCCTCACCCTTACCTGCCCTTCCGCCCACGCCTAGCCACCTACCAGGCTTTACCCACGCCCATACGTCTGGTGGTAAGAAATCAAGTCTGTTGGCCTGGTACACTGGTATAGTCACACTGCAGTGATGCTTACCATGGAACCTACCTACCCAAGGTAGGTAGGTAGGTAGGTACTGCCTTCAAGTTCTCCAGTGTTCACCCTCGTATCTTCAACAGCTAAAGCGGGACCTGCTGGTTGAGGCTGCGTCGCGTTGTTGGTTGAGTTCTTCTACTGTGATTGCTCTATTATTCTCTCCTGATTCCGCTCCAGTCTTCCTGTTGCCATCGCGTAATTGATCGTTGCCCGGACTGCCTTCATATGTGGTGACCACGCCTTGATTCCGATGCGCTTTTCCTCCTAGCCTTAGATTCCCTAGATTGTTCTCCCTACGAACTAGCTACCTTGCCTAACTAGCTGCACAGACTTGCATCCTAGGGCAACCTACCTTAATCAGTGAGGCAAGGCCAGACCTCCCTACCGGACCTCTCGGCCACGGGACCCTAAGGCTGCACCTTGAGCCCTCCGCAAGAGGCCACGGCACAACCCTACAGAGTTTCATAGGTGACACCACAGCAGCCTCATCCCATACCTACTGTAGCTTGCGCCCGGAACCAAGGGGACGTGGCCTAGCCACGCGTACAGTCCAACAGGTGCCGCGCTGACGTAACAGCTATTTCGCTCCTGTGGCCCGGGTGGGAGACTGGACCGCAATACTGACTCCCGATTCGAGCCACACTTGTTTACCATCTGGTACTTCCAATTTCACACAGGATTGATCTGATTAACCGGTACCAGTCTCCTCAAGATCCGATACCTGAAGCTCCACAGGAACACAAGCAAGATGATGAAGAACGAGACGGTTCCGCCCACCTTCCAGAAGTACTCTTCTGTGATTGTCTTGTCTCCACCCTTCACGCTCAGCTCAAAGTAGGATGCGAAGAAGGACAGCGGGAGAAAGACGATGGTGACGGCGCTGAAGGCGAAAATGGTTTTGTTTTGGTTGTCGGCCATGATGGCAAGCTCATTCTGCTCGATGGATCGGAGTTGAAAGAGCTGTGGCCCTGTTGGTTAGGTGCTCCAACCTAGATAACTTGGGTATAGTTCAGTCTTTATGAGACTCAAGAGAGAACGTACCGAATTCAACGACTCTCTCAAGTCCGCGCCCAACCGTTCGCACTGCTCTTTCGACTCCTTCATCTGGTGCTCGACGAACGCGATGCGGTTCATAGGGATCTCTCCCTCAGGGTTATCTGGCGGATTGCCTTGTACATCTGCACCTTGCAACTCGGGGAGTATGTCGCAGTCTTTGCGAAGGCGTTGGAAAAAGTCGAGCTTCTTGGCAAATATCTCCTTGAGGACGTTTAGCTCGTCGAGACAGACTAGGTAGGCGCGGACGAGGGCGATGGTTTCGTTGCGCTGCCACTGGTCGTAGCGACGCTCTTTCTGTCCGGTTGTTAACCATCCGTCTGTGTTTGTAATTCCAAGGGGAAAAGGATATTACCAGTTCGTGGACGATGGAGTCATACGCGTCCATCAAGGAGGGGACGCTGTATCCTTGGCGGATGTTATGTGGCGTGGCTGCTACCTCTGTCATGAGGTAGATCATGAACCATTCCGTATTCCTGCGATACCACGAGTCCGTCCCGGTCTCTGAGAACTCGCGAAAGATTTGTGCCGTGGCCGATGCGAAGTTCTCTTCAGCTAGGTCATTCTGAGACAACTCGAGGTAGTACGGCAAGTTCATATTCAGGTAGTCCACACCCGCGGCGGGTGACATGGTCAGGAGGAATCCGTCAGCTCGGTGAAAGCAGCGGAATGGGTTCCTGGCAATGTGCGAGTTCTTGAAGAAGCGATGCCGGCACAGCGCCTGGGCAACCTTTTCGAGTTTGGTGCCTCGCAGACCCTCAGAGGGACCATTCATGTTCAGGTGGCTGCCCTCGGAGATCTGCCAGGGTAGGTCTGCCTTGGCCAAGTCCCAGAATTCGACTGACTGGCCAACATACTGGGCGCGCCACTTGATGTCCTTTGTGAGCCTTTCATCGTTCATCCCGGCAAAGACACTTCGGTTGAGAACATGGCTGATATTTTCCTCATCCTTCAACATGCGTAGGAGATCGCGAGAGTCTTGGACCCAGCGCGTGTTGCGGAGATCAAAGGTTTCACATTCAAGATAAGGCCAGCCAGCGCGACCCCCGTTGGTGAAGGGGGGACCCATCACTTTGGATCCGGTGTGGAAAAAGAGGGCCTCCAGGGACTGCTTGTTGGTTAGCCGGGTTTGTATGGCGTCAATCAAACTCTCAATGTGCGTACGGAGTGGAGAAGGCCGACGCCTAAAGGAGCATGGCTGTAAGACTTGTAAGTCGACATCAACACGGTGGCATTTGGTTGAGGGGCAACTCTTACATCCATCGCACCGTTGACCATTCTGGTTTGCTGTGAAACTCTGTATCGCATTAGCCAAGGACTTGTCTTATACAACGTTGGGCCGGGCGTTACCTTTCTCAATATCGCCAAGACGCACTTCCTTGCGTTCCGCTCTCCCGGGTCCAAAGTCACAAACCGTGACCATGATATCGGATCGAGGCGGGAAAAAATGGTTAATGGCGCTGTACACTCTGTCTTCACTCGGCATCCTGAACTTGACATCCCTCAACAAGAGACGCCGCAGGACTTTGGTGAAGATGCCGGTTTCGCGCGACTTGAACCATCTTCGCAAGTCTTCCACTGTCTCGGAATGGTATTGCTGCGCAGCCCGGCGTTCCGTTAGTACCTCATTGGGGATGTCGGGTGGTGGGTCGCGAGTGTAGTTCCATAGAATCTTGGTTGTGCTGACGGGGATGTATGGGTGCGCTTTCTCAGACAGTTCGAAAGTCTCAATCTTTGACGATGTTTTGTCCATGTTGCGGTTGCTTGGGGTATTGACTTCGTTGTGCTGTCCGCCGAGTGCCGGACATGCGGGAAGGCAGATTCTGTCTCCTAAGTAGGATCTTCCTAACTATTGGGGACATCGCCGGTGGCAGAGATACAGATACCACTGGCAGGCATCCTGTGTCCTGCAAAGTGCAGAGGCTGGGTAAGCCTATTGTTTCAGATAATGCTGTTGGGTGCAAGTTTTAAGGCTTTCAGCACTGTAAGAGAGCTTGAAGCTTTAGTAAGCATCGGGCGTTCATCGCCCTACTTTCTGGTGCAGGGCTCTCGGTTTCGACGAATCAGGCCTCAACAAGTTGGCGCGCGGTAATCGGGATCTGTCTTGGCAGGCTGCGCACTTGGTTCCCGCCAGGTGCGGGTGCCTCAGATGGACAACTTGAAGTCTGGGACGAGGTGGTGCTGGCCGGGCCAGTGCGGTACATGCTCAGCCCCGAGTTTCCCTTTCCCCGCTCGTGGTAGAATATCGTATCATCTCGGTCATCTTTTCCAACCCCTTAAACCAGTTTCTCGCTATCCCATTGCCGCCCGCTCTTGGTAGGATATCGTATCATCTCGGTCATCTTCTCCACCCCTTGAAGCCCATACTTGTCCAGGTCGAACTCGACTGTGTCAATGTCCTGGAACCCATAGTGTTCGTACAGTTTCCTGCCCTGTTCAGAAGCCTGAAGATAGCAATTGAGACCAGTCTCCTTCTGCTTCTCAAGTCCCCATTGCACCAGGAGACCCCCAGCGCCTTTTCTCCTGTGTGGCTCTGCTGTGACGAGGAGCGCGAGGACTGACATGGTTAGTGTCAGTTTGAAGTATGCAAGGTATGGGTGAGAGAAATCTCAGCGTACGCAAGTGCGGGTTTTTGCCCATTCTGCCGTTGCGTGTACAAAAGTACTCGTGTGCTGCCTCTCTCAAGGCCCCGTATTGATCAACGCCCTTGTCCTTGTCGCTCATGCGCTCTTTGAGCTTCTCCAAACTCTCCTTGGAGCGACCATTAGGATAGAGTTCCCACTTGGCATATGCCATGACTTCGTCCTCATTATCGGGGTCGACAACCTTGAGATGGCGCACAAAGCTGTCGGGATCGTCGAGGTTGGCGCGCACCGCAGCTTCGGCCTCCTCGATGTATCCCGGGTAAGGCGGCGGGCGTCCGATGACTAGGCTCCCAAGTCCGGCAACGCGGATTGCAATGCATTGCGGGACGTCGGCGTGTTCAACTGGTTTCACGACAAGCATTTTGCAGACTTGGTTTTGGAGGAAGGGAAGTACGAGTGCGCAGGTGCCCGGAATCCGCATGACCCTGGATATCGAATGGGTGATCTGAGATTGATATTCTTGAAGAGTATACTTGATCCAATCCGATACAGTGGGATAAATGACAGGTAAATATATTGCAAAAGCCCTCTTCACCTTCAAATGTGAGATGCGATATCGATTTGAACGGCAGTGTTTGAAAAAAACAGTGAGTAAACAGGCATCGGCGCCGCCAACACTCGTTGGGTGACTTGGGTCTGACCTGAAAATAACACCTGTAGCCAAGCCCTGGCAGGTGGTGGGTGATCCTCAACCAACCATGATCCTTTAGTATGTACTGTACCTAGGTACCTAAGGTATAGGTACTTACTATGGTACACACAATTACGCAGGTAACGCAGCAGCCTGTATGGTTACATACTTGGCGTGCGGGGCGGCGGGGCCTTAATTGAACCCGCACAGACCAGCCAGGCACCTTCTCGGGCAGATGCCTATTCTATTCGGGGAGCCTCTTTTGCTATCGGCAGACCTTACCTCAGCAAACTCAGCTAAAGCCATTCTGTTAGGTCGATCAGCGTTGACGGTAATGCGATTGTGGTTTACGACTCCTAACTACTAGGCTTCAACCCCTTGAACTTCTTAGTAATTGCTGTAATCGCTTCCTCGACCGGCAGTCTTTCCATCGAGCTCGCGCCATAAAACCCATGCACACCCTTCGTTTTCCCAATCACGTACTCGGCATCCTCCGGCCTCGCGATCGGGCCCCCGTGACACAGCACAATAATATCGTCCTTGATGGCCGCCGCTGCATCTCGAATCTCCTGAATCAACTTAACACATTCATCCAAACTCTTGCCCGAAGTAGCCCCAATACTCCCCGAGGTCGTAAGACCCATATGCGCAACCAGGATATCCGCACCTGCTTCTGCCATTTTCTTTGCTTCCGAGACATTGAAGACGTACGGTGTTGTTAGTAGATCCAGGTCTCGGGCTTGCTTGATCATGGCAACCTCCGCGTCGTAGCTCATTCCTGTCTCCTCGAGGTGTTGCCGGAATGTTCCGTCGATGAGACCGACGGTAGGAAAGTTTTGGATCCCGGCAAACCCGAGATCTTTGAGTTGTTGCAGGAAGCGTGGCATTGAGCGGAAGGGGTCCGTGGCGCACACGCCGGCTAGCACAGGCGTGTGTTGCACTATGGGGAGGACTTCGCCTGCCATTTCCAACACCACATCATTAGCATTTCCGTATGGCATAAGCCCGGCTAGTGATCCCCGGCCCGCCATTCGGTAGCGCCCGCTGTTGTAGATGATGATCAAGTCGCCTCCGCCGGCTTCGACGAACTTTGCGCTCAGGCCAATACCAGCGCCTGCTCCAACGAGGATGTGGCCTTGTTCGATTTGGGAACGAAGGCGCTTCAGGATTGCGGTTCGGTCGGTTGGAGGAGACATTTTGTTGTTTTTTTGGACACTCCACTACAAATGTTCGATGGCTGGATGAGAAGTAGAAATAAACGCTTGGTTTCTCCGGAGTTTGCTCGATAATCTGATGTTGTAGCGATGACGATGATGTTCAAAATGGAGTCAGAATGACGTGGAGTACCTATGCATGTATCCGTACTGTACCTACGTAATTGCAAGCGCCGAGCGGGGACCGTTACACACCTTGTGACACTGATGAGTTGATACAGTACCACCGGCACCGGTTGAGGAGTCAATACGTGTTGCCTTCCATCTCGCGGCCACCGTACCTTTTAAATTCTCCAGCGCGTTTTCTCAAAACCGTGGCATCATGTCTGCACATCATGCCCTGCTGCTGGGAACTTGCGACACGAAGCTGGAGGAGCTTCTCTTTCTGAAAGGCGAAATCGAGCGCTACGATGTCAAGGTAACCCTGATTGACGTGGGCCGAACTCTTACGAAGCATGAAGCCATCACCATCAGCCAGTCGAAATTACTGCAGGTGTATTCAGATGGAAAAGATATTAGCCATCTTCCTCGCAACCAAGTTCTCAACACCATGGCCAACTGCGCCACCCAGCAAGTCCAAACTTATTTCCATTCGGGCGATATTCATGCCATTGTCAGCGCAGGAGGCTCCTGCGGGACTTCGCTTGCTGCGCAAGTCATGAGAGATGCGTTACCGATTGGATTTCCAAAGATGATCGTTTCCACGGTGGCCAGCGGACATACTGGGCCGATTGTGGGCGAAACAGACATCACGATGGTGTACAGCGTCGTTGATATTGCGGGCTTGAATCAAGTTCTGAGAAATGTTCTGAGCAACGCGGGAGCTGCCGTCGCCGGCATGGCACGAGCCTACGCATCGAGACTAAGTACTCGAGGAGCTGGCTCACAGAAAAAGCGCGTTGGTATCACCATGTTCGGCGTGACTACTCCGGCTGTCGATGCGATACGGAAACACCTCGAATCCGGCCAAGAAGTCGAAACATACATCTTCCACGCGACTGGTCATGGTGGCAGAGCTATGGAGCGCCTGATTCGCGAAGGGCAGCTTGATGCCGTATTGGATTTGACGACAACCGAGATATGCGATTATCTCACCGGCGGGGTAATGAGTGCTGGCGAACATCGTCTGGAGGCTGCTGCAAAAGCTGGTATACCCAATGTCGTATCCGTGGGCGCGACAGACATGACAAACTTTGGCCCTAAGAGCACGGTGCCGGAACGGTACAAAGATCGCAATCTTTACGAACACAACCCTGTCGTGACACTGATGAGAACCTCGAAAGATGAAGCACGGCGAGTTGGGGAGTTCCTTACTGGAAAACTGACTTCTTATTCGAGCGATGTGGAAAAAATAGAGGTCTGGCTACCAATGGGGGGTGTCAGCTTGCTGTCAACGCCCGGTGGGCCGTACGAAGACCGAGAAGCGGATCATGAGATGTTTGAGGCGATTAGGAGGGGTCTTGAGGGTAGCGGGATTAAGATCGTGGAAGACAAGCGCGCTATTAATGATCAAGGATTGGCGCATGACATTGCAGAAGCGCTATTGAAGAAGATGGGCATCAGTCGCAACACGTCGTGATTTCCGACTGCGACTGGACTACAAATAGCTTGCCGAAGACGGTGAAATGGACCGCGCACTGGACGGTAATGAACATGGCGGCATATCCACAGCCGACCCAGATCAGGTTGTCGACGAGCCTGCCGTGAACTGCAAGGCGATCTCCAAGTTCTCCTAGTTAGCATCCCGCCTGGGAAACCGTGGCGGATTCTCGCCCGAGTTGGATTTCAGGGACTGACCATCCCGGCATGAAGGGGAGCTGCTGCAGGGACTCCCGACTGACCCTTAAACGGTGCAGCCTCGCCTGATGTTGTGGTTAGAGAGGGTTACATTCATGATAACCGATGGGATAGTGATCTGGGACGGCGCGTACGATACGCCCCTGATTTGTTCGTTGGCGCGCGCTCGCAGCAAAACCCCATTTCAGTTAGGTATGTTGTCGCGGCTGCAAACCTTGGCGTAAGTCTCTCGCGCCAGATCTTGCCGGCATTAAGGGGCATTTTGTACTCCAAGGCCAAATGGGGGCTGACTGCGACCAACAGTCCAACCAGCGTAGTCTTCTTGATATATTATCGACCCCGAGTAGGACCTTGTTCCTCTGTCCAGCATGCTGCGACTCCACTAGTAAGTTAGTCATGGCCTTCGCGGGTCGGTCCATGTTCACTAACCGGCGTCGGATTCAGTCCCTTGGCGCGGCTGTTCTTCTCGTCTTTGTTGTCCAATGGCTCCACCCGCTCAGCAGCGACGCCGAGAGCAACGACTACCCCTTTAAATGGCAGAGCCCCCTCCACGACAGGGGCAAGCCCGCGCTGGATCTTCCGTCCGAGTATAACGAATTCCTGGAACACGCCATCCCGCAGTCTGAGTACTGTAACGAGAGATTCACCCCACGCTATCTCGATGACTTCCGCACCCACGCCATCCAGTACTGCGCCGCGGGCTCAGCAGCCAGCCTGCACTGCTTCCAGGGCCAAACGCGCCCTAACAATGTTGTCGACTCAATATGTATTGGACAAGGCGCCACGCTGGATGTGGCAGGCGGAAAGTTTGCCCTTGATTGCGAACTGCGGGCTCCCGACGCGAACGAGACAAGCCGCGGCTTAATGCCGTTTGACGGCATGAAACCGGAATGGTACGAAACCGGTTCCCGCTGGATATTCGACCATTTTGTGAAGGTCGAACGCGGCTCGTCGGGCGCGGCAACGATGCAGTCGACGACTCGGAGCGCGGTCCGTTCCAGCAACATGAACCCGCAGTTTGCGCTGCTCGTCAAGCGCGAGGGCAGCAGCAATATCTGGCACGGTCTGATGGAGATATGGAGCATGATGATGACTTTCGACCTGCTGCGGACCAGCCCCAATCCGTCGCGCAAGGGCGCGCCTTTCTTTGCCGACCGCTCGGACCTCCCCAACGCCCAGGCCCTCGTGCTCGACGACTTACCGGACGGCAACCTCTTCGATCTCTGGACCATCTTCACCGGCCGGCCACCCGTCCGCTGGAAGGACCTCGTAGGCGACGCCGAGCAGGCCCGCGCTTTCGTCCAAGTCCCGCGCAACATCATCATCCCACTCCCCGGCGCCGCCAACCCGCTCTGGCAAAATGACTGGGTCGACCACGACTGCGGGTACGCGCCCATGCTCAAAACGTTTGTGCACCGCGTCCTGCGCTTCTACGGTATTTCAACCGACAAGGATGACGAGAGCCCCCGTATCGCCGCGGCGGATCATGTTGATGCCAATGCCATCATCAACATCACCTTCATCGACCGCACCGGCAGCCGCAGGCTGCTGGAACATGAGGCCCTGCTGGCCGCCGTCGCGGCTAGGCATCCGCGCGTGCGGGTGAAATCGGTCGATTTCTCAACCATCCCCTTTGCGGAGCAGCTGCAGCTTGTACGCGAGACGGACCTGCTGCTGGGCGTGCACGGCGCGGGGCTCACGCACACAATGTTCATGCGGGACGGGCGCGGGGCCGTCGTGGAGATTCGGCCCGCGACGAACGACTACAGGGGGTTCCGGAACCTGGCCTTCATGAAGGACCTGCGATACCTTACTGCGTACGCTGAGCAGGTCCCTCGAAGCGAAAGCAGTGATGGTGATGGGCAGAGCAAGCGAAGCCCTGGGATGCTCGTCAAGCGGGACTCATGGCATTGGGACGATGTCAGGATAGAGCCAAATAACTTTATGGAGCTGATGGACGCTGCCATCGCAGCGCTATCACATCCGCGTCGGGGGATATAGAGATAGGGCCTGGTATGATTTCTGGATATTACCATGTTTGGCTTGTCCTGGCGACTTGGAGTTCGGCGCATAGGTTCTACAGTGTAATACCCCCTGACTGGCCGATGATACCAGGTAGACTTCAAGTTCCTATTGTTGTAAGTGTACGAGGTAGTTGCGGTGTCATTGAGGATACTAGTAGCATGTAGGGCGGCGGACTCAAGTGCGCCACTCGCTGATAATGCACCTTACTCCCTTCATCGCTTGACAAAAAGAGAACCCACTTTCCAGGAACTCGTATTTGCGCGCAGGACGTCTTTTGATGTCTTGGGCTGTGACTTCAGGCTGTTTGCCAAGCATGCGGCCAAGATGATCGAGGAATCATCATACTTATCTACGGTACTTCGTACCGTGGGTACAGGTATCTGAGGTAGGTACTGTACTGTAACTGAATACGGAGGTATGTAGTGGGCAATCGTAGCAGGAAAAGCCCCGAGAAAAGAAAAGGGGGACCCCGGGAAATACGAGGGCAAAGTAATGTACTTGTTCTCGCTCACTCTATGTAGATGTTGAGGATCACCACGAAGTAAGGCACCACGATTGGATTGGATATTGCAGAATGCAGGTGCTGCGCCACACCGCCAGGCACTTTCTATGGATGAATATCCGGTAAGATATCGCTCTGCAGAGCACGGGCAACGAGCTGCTTTGGGCTCGGGGAAACGTACCGGCCGTCTTACCTTGACCTCTCAACCAATACGGAGTAGTAGTTTTAGGTACTACACACTTGTCTTGTGGTATCCGTACGGCAGTCAGATAGGGACAAGTACTTAAGGAGCAAATTTCTCCTAGTGCCCCTACCTACATGTACAAATATCAAGCAGCGGAGCGAACCCTCCACCGCTCTCCGTACACTGTTCAAGGTCATTTGTACAAGACTTTCCCGACTCGAACAGAACAAGATTCTGTTGCGAGCGGGGCTTGGTCGAAACTTCGAGCGCCGGCGGAATGCCCGAGATGCGTCAACTCAGGGGTAGACACGTCTATCATTGGGCGCCACAATTCACCAGCTGAAGTCCTTTGGGTAACGTTGGCTAATCAAGATTCTAATGCAGGTTTCCAATCCCTGTGATATCTGCTTATGGCTCAGCCGCACGAGGCTCCCATCCATGATGACAATGAGGGAGCTGTGCGACAGCACGACTAAGCGTGCAGAACTGCAGGTAGGTCGAGTCCCATATATGAGTCCTAAAGCCCCCAAGGTGATGAATCGTACCTGAGTTCTACTTCAAAGCCAACCCAATCTGGATTCGCTTAGAATTCGTTTCTTCTCCTGAGCTCGTTCAACTCTCAAGGGTTATCCACTCGTTTGACGCTCAAGGACTATCATCCACTCGTTCAATTCAATAGCCTACCAAGCATATTACCTTATAAACAAAATGCTTCCCTCAATCGTCATTGTTGCGGCTGCTCTCGGCCTTGCAAATGCGGCCAACAACTTGAACCCCGTGAGCCCTCGCTGGTCTCTCAACAAGCGACAGGGCGAGTCGTTCCGGCCCGGTGAGAACACTGGCTTTGGAGAGACCTGTGTCGAAGCCTTTGGTCCCGGCTTTATCGAATGCCGCCCTGCATCGGCTACGGACAGCATGCTCTGCATCAACCCCGACCTCGGCCACACATGCTGCAGCAACCTCTGTACGTTGACCGTAGCATACAAACCGCGAGGCAATATGAATAACGAGATGCTGACTGTTTGCCAGGGGGTTGTCCCGCCGACTCTTTTTGCCTCGTCGATGGCCTCTGCTGCCCTACGGTGCGTCCCTGACTCCGATTCTTTACCTCTTTTCTGAAAGGCCGAGAACATTAACATAATCTCTGCAGGGCCTTGATCCCGTCACCTGTGCGGCCGAGAACGGCGTTAGCCTCCCACCTAATTTTGGCGCGACCACCACCTCCACCCCTGAGGATACTGCCACGGCCACGGCTACGGCCACCGTTCGGACTACTACTACTGAAGCCACGGCCACGTCTGGGATTGCCCACACTACGAGCACCACAAGAGCACCGATTCATGGGACCGGAAGCTTTGGCAATGGAACAGCAACCCGTACCGCTACCACTTCGAGACCTGTGGTCACCGCTGGTGCTTACAAGGAGAAAGCTGGCATTGCTGCCGTTATGCTAGGTCTTGGTGTTGCCATCATTGTCTAAGCGCCTGTCTATGTTCTGGACACTACCTGCTTTACTTAGGTAGCTATTAGCTAAGGTAGTAGTTGGCTATAATGCTTATGTGTGTACTAGTATATGTAGGTAATCTTGCTGTCTCCAGCTGGCAAGGAACAACTAGACAGCTACAAACATAAAAGTTTGAAATACCCTGACTCACCATGTATAAGCCTACGTGCAATGCTAGTGCGATGATCGATCCTGGATGCGATTTGCCATGTGTCTCGACAAGCCGTTCCTAGTAGTCCCTTTGACTGATTGGACAACAAACTTCCTCATCGACAGACGGCATACGCCATCTATATTGAGACAGTTTAGCATGAATGCAACTTCTGCACGTCCCCATGGGGATCTTATATTAGGCAGAAAGCTTCCCCACATATTGCCCTATTTGTACGAGAGAGAAGCGCTCTCTCGTTCGGTAGTCATACGCGGCTCATTCCCAGCAATGCATGGAAGAAGTGCTATGCCCAAGTGGAATATGGACTTCGATCCACCACCGAGTCATGAAGTCATTGCTTGAAGCTACGCTCTCGGGTATATAGCTTCATTTACAAGGGGCCTGTATTGCACAGCTATATGACCAAGTAATACTAGTACAGTAGTACTACAGGCGACTCCTTACTACATCACTTCCTGAAATTGGGGCGAAAGGGATCACCAGGTGTCCTTTCCATCAATCTGGAGCTAATTCCTTGTTATACTACTCCTTGCTGTTCATATGATTGCCTGTCTATGTTCTCTACCGACCTACTACTCTACTACTTACCTTTGCGCCCTGGTCTCAGATCCCTCTCCGTTTCATCGAGAAGCAGACAGAAAAAGGGTAGAAACGGATGGACCCCTTGCCTTTACATACACATGGTAGGAGGGAGAAATGTGTGGGCAGGAGATTTAATAGTACTTAGAGAAACGCAGGCACTTATACGTTGTCGTATATACCCAGACCAGATAGCTGAACACCCAGGTCCCGCTGTTACATTGAGCTCTCTCCCGCGGATATCAGCATGACATGTCTCCGCCTTCCGTTTATGACCACCCGTACGTCCGAACCGGGTTGGAGGAGCCTCAGTAAAGACCAGTAATCCCATAGTAAGCGTGCTAGCCAGAGGGTTAGTAGGATAAATAAACCGCTGATCACCCTGAAAGCTTTCTTCAACACCTTCTTCTTCAACTTTCACAGCTCCTAGGCCCAACAATAATAACAACCCGCCAAACATGAAAGTCTCCGCGGTCACCATACCCGTCCTGGCCGCTGGCCTTGCCAGTGCCAACCCGGTGAGCCTCGAAGAGCGACAATCATGCCCCAACATCCACATCTTTGGGGCTCGCGAAACGACGGTACCGCAGGGCTACGGGACTTCACAAGGTCTCGTCAACATGGTGAAGCAGGCCTACCCTGGTGCCACCAGCGAGGCCATCGTATACCCAGCCTGCGGAGGCCAGTCCCAGTGCGGCGGCATCAGCTACGACAACTCGGCGACCCAGGGAACCGCTGCCGTGGTCAGGGCTGTGACGGACCTCAACAGGCGCTGCCCCAACACCAAGATTGTTCTCATCGGCTACTCGCAGGGCGGCCAGATTATGGACAATGCCCTCTGTGGAGGTGCCGGGGCAACGCTCACGGGAGCTGCGCTCAATGCTGTCAAGGCGGCTATTTTTATGGGAGATCCGCATAATAATGTTGGGCTGCCGTATAATGTTGGGACTTGCCGGAACAAAGGGGTAAGTTGTCCATCTTGAGTTGCCTCCCCTGTCTCTCGGGGGATTTCTTGAGGTTGATAGAGTCGTGTCTGGTACCAGTTCGCGGCCCGCCCCAACGGCTTCCAGTGCTCGCCGGCCAACCCGGCCATCATCCAGTCGTACTGCGATTCGACGGATCCGTATTGCTGCAACGGCAACGACGCAAACTCGCACCAACAATACGTCAACAAGTACGGGCAGCAGGCGCTGGCTTTTATCAAGAAGCTTCTGGATGCGGCTTGAGTTGGGTTCGTCGTCTGTGTATTGACATCAGGTTACCTAAGGAGGTACTTGTACCTAGGCGTGACCACATTCTTGTAAATACCTGTATGCCAAAAGACAAGCAGAGGTTGATAGTAACAGAAATAACCTTCCATTCCACACGTGCATGTAGGTAAGGTAGTCAAGTCGTTAGTGCAAATATGCCCCTGAGTGAGACCCACGTGCAAGGCAACAACTTGAACAGTTCCTCGACATACACAAATCCGAGACCAACTTTCATGATCTAATACCGGATACTAGCAACAGCAGCGCATAGGTGAGGCTAGTATTCATCAACAACTTGAAGTCAGCGCCCATCTAAGGTAGGTACTCCTCCTACATTTGTTCCCCCTATGTGTGACACGACCAAACTGTATGTGCGCTGGCCGACTACTACTGCTGCCGATGCTTGTAGTGGTAAACACACAGGGTGTCGACTTGTACAAATCGGGGTGGCAGCCATTGGATCTGACAGTTCAACCAACCATCCTTGCGTGTCTTGCACCTTTTGACTCGCTCTTCGCCGCCCTCGGACTCACAACGGCATGAGTGCCGGTAACGAATCTGGCGCCAGTTGCACATGAGTGTTGGATTGGAGCTAGGTGCGGTGTCGGCAATTACTGCTATCGAGGTTAGCCTAGAAACCAGTAGAGCTGGGAGGTTAAGGATCTCCGGTGTTTACAGAACCTTGATATGTGTTGATGGCGGGGCTTAGTAGGAGTTGGCACCTATTGACCGAATCTTGTCATGTAGAGTGCTAATCTCAGCTTGTACATACTTAGGTAAGTAGTTGGATAACAACTGAGGTGCTGCCAGATTATAACCTCGCGTCGAAGGCGTTTCTTTCGGAACATGTGTTGGCAATGCTGCCAACCTGGCGACTCTCAGGCTCCGGGCCACGATTCAAGAAACTTTAGACCACATTAGCATAATTGTATAACTCTCACCTTAGACCTAGTCACGTTAGGCTACCTTGCCAATTGCCTTTAGCATCTTCAGACCAATAGTAATGCGAAAGGACAAACTGTCTTAAGACCTCCCGCTTACCTCCTTACATGTAGACGCAGCTTGTTCTTACCAGTTACCTGCTAGATCAACCTGGCTATAGAACTGTCTTAGGTCGGTATTTTGCTCATAATGCCTTGATGCTGCTCAATACAATCCTGTCTATCTTACAGCTTTCTGCAACAAATGCCGTTAATGCTTCTTTGATAGATGGCCCGGTATCTCCATATTCAAGAGTGTCAGACTCCGTTATGTGGCCTCCTCCTCGCAGCAGTGGAATCCCCGAGTGAATCCATTCCTCAATTAGCCACCCCACTGCCGCTCGTGGTTGATACAAGGATAGAAGACCGTTATATAGCTAGGTGACAGGTACCGTACTCTTGTGCATCGTCTTGAGGGGCTGAACCTGCGCCTGCTGCAATACTGGACCCGCTCAACCCCTCTCCGGAGAACACAACCGCATGAGAGGTTGTAATATACCTACCTCCCTGTAGTAGCACATGGTTCGCTATCTGCCGTAGCCGTCACAGATGGTCGGTACACGCCTGGTCTCGGTTTATATCGCTTAGTTCAAGGGGTTGCTCTACGAAGTTTGCAGGTAGGCGGCAGTCGAGGCTGGCAACCGAGATGCTGCCATTTATACATCTCAGCTCCTAGTCAACATGCCACCCAGCATCTTAGATGTGCTATGTGGCTTTGATATAATACAAGACATAACAAACTCTCTACGTTTACGTTACGTGTGTTGATCGGATACAATGGCCAAATCTTACGTGTGCTTGTAGTTCAAGTACCTGCAGGCGTACTGTATGGTGTAGAATTGCACTCTACAGGTTCAGCAACTCTAAGTCAACGGCTTAGAAAAATTCTTTTCCCCGATCTTTCACAAGTTTCAGGCTCCGCTGTATAAACTCCCTCTTGCAGCAGTAGGATGGCCGAGGGAAGATGCCCGTTAGCGCTCCAGTGTACTATGTGGCCCATATGACGTGACTCCATTCCTCCCTTAGCCATCATCTGCGGCATGACCAAAACGTGGTATCTTGTCATTCTTATCCACTACCTCCGCAGGTGGTATTCACACCGGTAGTGGACGGTTTCATACCGAGGTGACAGGTATCGAACCCTCCTGCATTGGCTGCGGCTCATTCTGCTTCTTGTGCACCTTCGGACTCGTTCATCGCCCCATTGCATCTCACAACCGCATAAGTGGACAATATACACCTCCCTGTAATCGCACATGGCTTGATATTTGGTGTTGGCAATTCTTGATGTAGGGATGTTTCGATGGAGCTTTCGTCCTCTGACTTTAAGGTTGGTGTTGTCCCCACGAAAGGTCGGCACGCCTGGTGTAGATGATACTTATGAAGTATCAGTTGGTTCTCGGGGTTGCTCTACGAAGATTGTATTGAAAAACCAGCCGAGGGTGGTAGCTGAGATGCTGCGTCTTTAAATTCCCTAGTGAATATGCCACCTCCCAGCATTAGAGATGTGTCACCCATGTAGCATTGACAGACTTCAACATAGCAAGCTCTTTACGTTTGTACTAAGGATGGATCGAAGACGGTGGCAAGGGACGCAATATCGTGAGACAACATGTAGCCCCATAATACCCTTCGTGTTCATATTCGGCTCGGCGAATGGCGACAAACAGCAGCTAATAGGATTCAATTGATACCCTGGCTTGCAGGTAGGGACATACATGTACAAGTGGTTTGAAGATGCCTCTGTACTACTAGTCAGGACAGGTGTCAGATGAGGGGCTGACTTTGTCTATGACGACGAAGAGGAGGTGGAATCTCCGGCTTAAGGTTTAGTTCTCTAGCCGTGTGGTATGGTCACCTCTGTGCCTTCATTTCCTGTCGTGTGCTGTCCTAGTCCGTCTGTGTCTGCCAAGTGCAGGTCCAAATCGGGATCCGAATCGGAATTCAGATCGGAGTGGGGCCGGGATCGGAATCGCAATCGGCATGGTGCCGGATCGGAGTGGAACCTGGATACCGCACCAATCGGGGTTTAGCCTGCGTCGACCCCGGTCAGGTTTCGCCTTGGAGCACAGTGGGGATGTAGGGCTGAGGCGCGGCTTGGCAAGTTCAATTTCGGTGAAAGGGTGAGACCGTGAGAGTAACGATGTTGTCCCGTGGACTCACATGGTAATTATCAAGTCATACTCCGTATGGACGAGAGCTTTTGGATTGTGCCGTTTGTCTGCGTGGACGAGCATAGAGTACATGTACAGTCCAGTACAGTCTCTTTACAATGCTCTTCTGCTTGGCTCTGATGCGCTGCCAAGGTAACAAGCTTCCAGGTTCCCCTGTTTGTGCTCGACCACAATTGACTGTTGGTTGTCTGAAATGCTGGGCAATTTATTAAGCGAACACGACCCAGAGCTTTGAGCCCAACAAAGCTCAGCTGTCATGCAGTTGGAGCTGCATGGGTAGAAGGCAGCAAGCGACAAATGGAGGGCACGGCAATTTCCTTACCCACCGTATTTGATCAGGGAAAGAAGAATCCGTGGTGGGCGCTTTGCCCTTTCCTGGCTACAACCTAAGGTATGTTACAGACGAAACTACCTCAAGCTACGTAAGTGAGCTGCAAACGGAGCAGCCCCTCCCCACTAAATACTCATTCTTCGATTCTCTAAAACCCCCCAAGAGCGCTAAGCTCAACAATGTCATCTCCCAAAGACCTGTGGTGGGCCGCCCGCAACCCACCCGCCGACCCCCGCCATCTCGACTTCAAGAACAAAGCCGTCCTCGTTACGGGCGCCAACTCTGGCCTAGGCCATGCCGCCGCCATCAAGTACGCCGCACTCGGTGCCGACCCGCTCATCCTGGCCGTGCGGTCGCAGCAGAATGGCGACGAGGCCAAGGCCGACATCATCCGCGCGACCAAGTGCTCGCCCGACATCTTCGTCGTCGAGGTCCTCGAGCTGACGACCTTCGCGTCGGTCCGGGAATTCGTTAACCGCCTTAATGCCAACCCCCGCGTCCAACGCCTGCATGTCGTGCAGCTCGCCGCCGGCGTGTCCATGCCGAGCTTTACCAAGAGCCCCGACGGCTACGAAATGGCGCTGCAGGTGAATGTCCTGTCGACGGCGCTGCTGGCACTGCTGCTGCTGCCCAAGTTGCGCGAGACGGCAGCGGCCGAGGGACCGGACGGGTTTGCCCCGCACATGTCCTTCGTCAACAGCATTGCTCACCTCGAGGTCAAGCCTGAATGGATTGCCGATGGAGAGTCGCTGATCCAGAGACTGCAGAACGAGGCCAAGTTTGACAAGGTCACCCAGTACTACCTGCTCAAGCTCGCGTTGATCTTTGTCGTGCGAGGACTGGTCCAGCGGGTGGGCGCAGCAGAGGGAATGGTCATCAACGCGACGTGTCCCGGCATGTGCAAGACCAATTTGGGACGCAACCATGGACTGATCGAGCGCATGTTCATGGCCGTGTTTTATGTCTTCTTTGGCCGCTCGGCTGAGGTAGGCGCCCGCGTAATGGTCGGTGCCACGGGGCTGGGTCCTGAGAGCCACGGCAAGTTTTGGACAAATGACAAGTACCTACCGTGAGTCATGGCTCTCTTGTCCAGGGATGTCTACCCTACCTGCGTTTCTCTAACAGTTCATCAGCCCCAGTGAGTTTATGGAAAGCGAGCGAGGGAACGAGCTGTACCGGGAGACATGGAACGAAATATTGGATATTCTCCGCAGACAGGCTGGCTATTCCTATGTTTAGGGAAGCAGACAGGTGACTGTTATAAGCGGCACCCGGGCTAACATCACGAGCACTTTCCAGTTTCCACTTCTCAACTTCGATGTTTGTATAATTTCCTGGTGTAATCCAACGAGGCTTTGCTGAACCGCCCTGTTTCCCACCTCCCCACCGCTTCTCCTTCAATAACAGCGACATGCCAATATTGGGCATAATGCTATGGTGTCGCATGATATCAGCCGGGCGACTGTGTACCCCCTCGGGATACGTGATGTCGTACCTGGTTAGAGCTGGATGAACATCAGGTTCATGTCCTCCTGCGCGAAAAACCCGCCCGGGCAGGCGCGCAGCCCGCTTCCGAAAGGATTTGGCCTCGAATTCAGGAAGATATAGCTGTGTAAGTCAAGGTGATTGAATGGGTGGTCGGGGTGGATGGGGCGAACCCACAGATACTTTTGACCCATTACTTCAGTCATTTAAACCAAGCCTTTCCTGGCAGCCACGTCTTGCTTCCCGATGACAGCTCTTGCTCTCCAATTAAAGAAACATGGAGTACCCTGATTAGTTCACCGAGGGTTTGTACTTTAAGCATGTACTAACACTTAGATACCTCAAGGGAACAGGTGCAGGCTGCTGCTTAACAAGGTAATGCAGGTAGCGAGATTCAAGACTGCATGACCGAAGTCAAGTTGCGAAGGGGTGAATGCCTACCCCAAGTCTCAGGCTACTAGCCTAGAAGGGCATGCGGTGGTGCAAGTTGACCAACGCGGAAAAGAGATACGGGAGGTAAAAGGTTTCGCAAAGCCAGGCATATTCACAGTGAGGGCGTCAACCGCCAGCAAGGAGCGTGGGCATGAGTTCTGAAACTTCCACGGGAAGATTGAAGAGGGCGGGGAGGGGGGGCGGTTTATACTGGCGCGAAGCAGTGAGGCTGGGCTGGACTTTCCTCCATCCAGCTCCCGAGGACCGAGGTAGACTGGAGCATCTCGCTCTTGCTGTTTTCCAGCCTCAATGCTCACCCTTCTCGCATTCTCTGTCCTGTTTCTCAGGGGGCCCCTCCTTTTCGGCAAGTGAATATAACTCTCTCCTTGTCGGTCCACTCGCTACCCCTACTTTCGTTGAGTGGTCTTCTAAAGGCAGTGCGCTCCTGATTGGGGTGCATCACGAACGGACTTGAGACCTGCTGCCACTCACGGTTCCAGTCAACGAATCGTGGCTGCGCTGCCTCTGGTGCTTGGTTTTCGCGCTCAGAAATAGGAGTACAGCCGTTTGAAGCAGTGTAGCAGACCAGAATAGCTGGAAAAGGGTCACGCTGATATGCAGGCGCTCTTTAATCAGCGCCTGCAAACCCACCAACCCGAGGGAGTTGCCTCCTGTCTGGAAGAAGTCGGACTCGACGTCAAGCACCCGATGGTCAATAAGGTCTCGTGGAATTACCTCTTTCCAGAGATCCAATAGGGTTTGCTCGATTTCGCTGAGAGACATGGCCTGCCCTGTCTGAGAATCGGTCGATGGTGCCTTGTGCAAAGGGAGTGTATCCACCACATTCCGATCAACCTTGACCGAGTCCGTCTGCGGGAGCTGGCGCACCACACAGACCATGGCCGGACTAATTTACTGCGGAGGTGGACATAAGCGCAGCGGGGAGGGTGGCCGCAAGGCGTTCTGGGTCGGGACTCGGGAGCGGTCTCCGCAGCGGAAAGCACGAACTCACACGAAGAATACGACAAGAAACTCGGCCCCCGTCGTTTCCCGTTTTCCGACTCTTGTAGCCTTTCGGAACTAGTCCAGTCATCTCCCGATCTTACGCTAACAACCCCCTGACGCCACTACTTCATCAATGGTCCCATCTTCCGAACGTGGCCTACCAGAGGCAAGGGTCTCCGGAATCAAGACGAGTTCTCACAGCTACCTACATGTAGGGACGTCCCTATTCCGTACAACTTTTTGGGCGATATCCGCGCAAGCGAGAATATTGAGTGTCCTGCATATGTGGCGTATGCGCCGAGACATTCTCCCACCACTGCAGCAGCAGCCCCTTAATCAGGAAGTGCCCGCAGGTATGAGTGCCTCACTTAGTGGTTGGTAGTTGGTACTACTACTAGTAGCTGGGCGTTCAAACTTTGCACTGCTGGTCTGCAGTCTACACCTCCAAGAGGTATACGGAATCTGTTTGCTCCGTTGCCAGACTTTTGACCGTGGTAAAGTACACGTGTAGCTTTCCAATGGAAGATTGACAGCAAGCTGAGCACAGCCAAAAATAAGAGTCGAGAAAATTCGGTCCTCTTGGCATCACATATTGCCCAGCTTAGGCTATACGCAGGGAACATAGAAGAACCATGGAGCCACTCATCGGAGTTTTGTTGTTTCTAAATCGAGCTCTAATCGATCCGAGCTTACCCGGTCGATGGAATGCTACTACCGTGACATCTTCTACGGTCGTTGTGGGTTATGGTCCGCTTCCATGACGGTAGTAGACATGTTCGTGTTCGGCGGCCGGCCCGCCGATAGGCTGACCTGATCTGGGCTTGGGCACTCGAAGCTGGGAGAAGAGGTATTAAGTATTAGTATAAGGAGCCTGGTGTGTCCCAAGGCCCGGCCGTCAATGCCAACAGTTTCTCAAACGATACTACCAGTCATATTTCCCCTGGATCAGAAAATAGACCGTACGGCACCATGGCATCACAACTCCCCTTCAAGCTCCCTTCCACGCGAGCCCTGCTGCTCGCCGTCTTGTTCACCCTCAGTGCCCACGCCAACCCCATCCCGGGCCCCGACTCCGGAACAACTGAAGAAATCTCCCAATGTGCCACCATCTTATGCATGGCCGGCACCGACTGCAAAGTAATCGACGGCCGCGCCCAATGCATACCCATCAACCCCAAGCCCGAGGTATGCGGCAAAACGGTCTGCGCGGCCGGCCTGATATGCTGCAACGCGTCGTGCGGCATCTGCACCAAGCCCGGCATGATGTGCACCCAGCAAGCTTGCAATGATGACGGTCCCAAGGGGGAGAAATGTGGCTCTGTCTTCTGCAAGCCCGGCACCGAGTGCTGCAACCCGAGTTGTGGTACATGTGTTGCTCCCGGAAAGGGATGCACCAAGCAGCTCTGCCTTCCTGATCCGCCCAAGCAGGAACAGTGTGGCAAGACCGTTTGCCCAGAGGGGTTCGTCTGCTGCAATTCGAGTTGTGGGACTTGCACGCCGCCGGGGGGAGCTTGTACGCAGCAGTTTTGCACGAACTGAGTGCCTTGGAAAGGGATAAGGTTGGGAAATAGGAGAAGAAAAGTTGGGGTGGTAGTCTGTCATGGGGTCAGGGATGTCGTACATTACTAGTACATGTGTCTATACCAGGATGGTCAAAAATGATCTGTGTTTGCTGGATCAAAAGGCGGGTTCGGGAAAAGGTAGAGGACTTCCACTTTCTCGTCAGGGGTAGGACAAGCACGCTGTGCTTGTAGTCAAGCTTCGTTCAAATCGTTCCTCGTGCTGCTCCGCTAGCATGGGAAGTGGTAAAGTACTTGACATCGACCTACTAGGTGTGTGACTGATGGCGGAATGGATCAGCTTCCTCAGCTTGCCTTGGCTTCACTCATAAGTCTTTGATGTGATTCCATAGCCTTCTTTGCGAACCGCCTCAGGTCATCGCCGTACTTCTCCTCAAACCTGCCATCAAACGCTTCAATGCTATGCCAGCCCCTGAACCCCGTGCTCATCACCGCCCGTACAAATTCCTTAATGGGCAAGTACCCTGAGTCGTAACTGTTCGACTGGTTAGCCCTTGACGTAAGGTGAAAACAACGGCCTGAGTGCCGACTGATGTAAACTTACGGCAGCGGTCGATGGTCGTGGCTCCATTGCCCGCGTGGTCTTAGACCTGACTCAGGATCTGGTTCGGTACCCAGCGGCGGATCCATACGGTAGGCGTCGCTGATCTGAAGAAAGTAGATCTTGTCCCCCGGTACTGTAGCCGCCAGCTCCTGCAGACTAGCGGTATAGGCCCCTGACAACTCGTCCGGGTCAACTCCTCCCGTTTCGATTCTGCCCGATTTCGTAGTGGGATTCCCCCACTCGCCTCCCGCGGTTTGAAAAGTGTCGAGACAGAGGCCGATGTTTGGTCGGTTGGCTCGTTTGACAATCTCCCAGACATCCTTCCATGTTGGTGCTCGTGTCGCCCAGCACCAGTTCTCATACGCGAGCCGGAAACCGTGTTCGGCCAACATGTCAGCCAAGGACGCAAGGTCTGCAGCCAGCATGTCGACGTCATCCGTGATGTCAGGTGAGTCGGACGATCCGACTTGTAACATGTCAGTGCCGACGGCCTCCATGATATCGATCCATGCCCTTGCCCGGGCAAACGCATCCTCGCGCTGCTGGCTGCCGTGCGGCCATCCCTCAAAGTTTGAAAATGGTTGGAGGACCAGAATCTTCAAGCCGTGTCCCTCGACCATGGCGCGCAGAGCCTTGCCAGCCTCGCAGAGAGAACCATAGTCGTCCTGGGCAATCTCTCGGCCGAAATGACGACTGGCATAGGACTGAAGGTCGGGAAAGGAGAGCTCGATACCGTCAAAGCCTGCCTCGCGAATGGCTTCGATCTTTTGGTGCAGGGTATGCCGGGGCAGTCCGATCGAGCACGAGGCGAATGCCACAGGAATACGGGACGAACTCTGTACCTGAGATTCCAGCGCCATGATTAATGTATGTGGTATGAGGTGTCTCCTTTTTGGAGAGGGTGAAGTTCTTTTCGAGTTTCACGATCTGATTGATGAACAAACTGGGTCAGGGGTCACGAACCATCACGTCAAAATGAGTTCAACGTCATGATGTCAGTACCCGGTTTACCTCCAATAATCCAACCATTCATCTTACCGTCGAGGAAACTCCCACTCATGCAACCAAGTGGGGCTTGTTAACTGTCGTCAGTACAGCACATGCATTCCAAGTGGTAAAGATACAGTCGAAGTAGATCTACTTTTCCGAACCACCCGCGATCTTTATTGTACAGTACATGCGATAAGTATTTCCGCTCTCCTAAGCTTGAACATCTCACAACTTTAGCTCAGCTACCACGCAGACAAGATCGAGTCCTCAAGCACTATCACAAGATACTAGTAGTTTTGAACTAAGTAGCAGTCGAGCACCATCTGAGTTATCATGGAGGTGAAACAGGCTCGTATCCCATTATACATCCTCGATGCCTGCCAGGTTTAATCTTCCCTTACTGACCGTGAGCATTCAGATTGGCATGATCGGGACGGGCAGCATGGGTGGCATGCTCTCGCTCCTATTCGCCGAGCACAACATCCACACGCACTTTTACGACCCGTCAAAGCAGCATGTCGAGCTGCTGCAATCGCAAGCCAGGGACACCGGCCATACTAACAAAATCACATACCATGCGGACCACAAATCCCTCTGCAACGCGCTTCAGAATGATGATAACAAACCCAAGGTGTTCATGTTCAGCATCCCCCACGGCGGCGCCGCCGACGACAGCATCGACGCCCTGGGCCCCTACCTCAACGCGGGCGACATCATCATGGACGCGTCCAACGAGCACTGGGCAGCCACCGAGCGCCGGCAGAAGCGCCTCGCGCCAAAGGGCGTGCACTACATTGGCATGGGCGTCTCAGGGGGTTACCAGTCGGCACGGCACGGCCCGTCCATCTCGCCAGGGGGCAGCGACGAAGCCCTGGAGGCCGTGTTTCCCTTTCTGCAACAGATCGCTGCCAAGGACGGGAATGGACGACCTTGCGTTGCGAAACTGGGGCCGGGGGGTTGCGGGCACTATGTGAAAATGATCCATAATGGGATCGAGCATGGCATGATGACGGCGCTTTGTGAGGCGTGGGCGGTTATGGACACGGGGCTGGGTCTGAGTTATGACGAAATTGGGTCTGTTTTTGAGGAATGGAACCAAGAAGACGGGCCCATGCGAGGCAATTATCTGGTTGGTATTGGCGCCCAGATTTGCAGGACGAGAGACTCGGAACACGGGAACGATGGTGGTGCCGTGCTCTCCAGGATCCGGGACAAGGTTGTCCAAGATGCGGATGACTCGGAGGGCACCGGGACCTGGGCTGCTGAGGAAGGGATCAGGCTGCATGTCCCACATCCGACCATTGCAGCCTCCCACATCTTCCGAGTCGCCTCAGCCGACGCAGCCAAGCGTGCAGCTGTCAAGGGGGCGGTAGGCGGTCGCATCTTGCCTCGCAAAATCAGTGGCATCACCGACCAAGCCAAATTCATCCGCGACTTGCGCCAGGCGGTTTACGCCTCGTTCCTCATGTCCTTTATGCAAGGACTGCACATCCTGTCCAGGGCAAGCGAGCAACACGAATGGAATCTCGACTTTGTCAACGTCCTGCAGGTCTGGCGCCAGGGCTGTATCATCCAGAGCGACTTCCTTGTCGACCTGCTCGAGAGCGTGTACCGCTCAGGGCAACAAGACAACAATAACCTCCTCGCCAACCTGACCATAGCACATGAGCTGCGGGAGACATATCCCGCGGTCAAGACGGTTGTGCTACGTGCGTTGGAGGCGGACCTCCATGTGCCCGCCCTAAGTGCGAGTCTTGAGTTTTATAAATATTCTGCTTCAACAAGTCTACCCACCAGCTTTGGTATGTATTGATTCCGCAGCAGATTTCACACTGAAACCCCAAATGTGATCCCTCGCTAACGATGTATGTCTGGTCTCCTAGAGGAGGCCGAGCTTGATTACTTCGGCGCACATAATTTCGATCTCAAGGCAGAGGAGCCCGGGAAGCCAGTGAAAGGCAGTCATCACTTTGAATGGAGGCCAGCGAGGGGGATCAAGGAGGAGCAGTAAAGGATCTATATAACATCCACTATATGCTAGTGGATATACGAGGAGGAATTGCAGCTAGCCGTCGAGGACCATAGTGTTACACAAGGGAGGCGCCACTGGGACCCTACCCGTATATTTAGGTAGGTAGATTCCTTGGCCTTCATGTACGCTCTCTTTCTCGGACAACGGACAACCCGCGATTGATCCTTTCGGCCTCTTCTCTCACACATGGTCTATCATCATGGACTGGAGGCGAGACAGGCTCATAGCCCCATATCTATATGCATTTTGAGTTGCCTGATTCAATCCCTCTTGATACTAACCGTGACCACTGACCACACGCATTCAGATTGGCATGATGGTGACAGGCAGCGCCGCAGCTGCGCAGCGTGAATGAGTGGCATGCTCTCGCTCCTGTTCGCCGAAGTGAAGCGGGCCCCTCCGCGCACCTGCAGAGACTTTTCGCCTTGAAGTTGAAACCAATAGACAACCACCACGAAGTAACAAATCCCATCAGCACATCTGCCGCGCGCGTACGCGACCTGAATCGTGTGTCCAACTGTGGCGTTCCAACACTTTGATAAGACCTGAGATTGCACTTTCAATCCAAAGCCATCATACCTACAATTCGAGATGCCTCACATTGCTCACACACCAAGGCCATCATTTTCAAGAAGGCCAGTCATTGCGACTTTCGCCCTGACACACGAGGAAATCAATAATTATATGCCCGCCGGCGACAGGCCGGTCGCTTGTGCCTCGCTCGCCGCACCGCCTCCGCAACCATCAATATCGCCATGCCTGCGACAGACATCCGCCTCCTCGCTCTCGACGGCGGCGGCGTCCGCGGCCTGTCCTCCCTCATGATCCTCCGGTGCCTTATGGCCACCGTCGATCCGGATGACCCGCCTAAGCCCTGCGACTACTTCGACATGATCGGCGGCACCAGCACCGGCGGCCTGATCGCCATCATGCTGGGCCGTCTGGGCATGACCGTCGACGAGTGCATCGATGCATACACTACGCTGTCCGACAGGATATTCGAAAAGAAGACCCATCGCATGACCATCAAAGGCAAGCTCCAGGGGCGATTCGATGGCGCTGAATTGGAGCGTGCAGTCAAGAGTATCGTAGTCAATCGCGGTCTCGACGAGGATGCACTGCTCATGGACCCTGATTCTCCTTGCAAAGTATTCGTCTACGCCACGAGCAAAGAAACTGGCGATACAGTCTGCCTGACCAGCTACCGCTCGCCGCGCGGCGACAACTCCAACCTCCTCAGCAGCACCACGATCTGGCAGGCCTGCCGCGCGACATCAGCCGCGACAACCTTCTTCGACCCAATCGCCATTGGGCCCTTCAACGAACAGTTCGTTGACAGAGCGCTTGGCGCGAACAATCCGGTCTACGCACTGTAGAACCAGGCCCATGGACGTGTGTGGCGATCAGCAGCTACGGGATGGGCTCAAATGCCTCGCTCCATCGGTACGGCCTGCCCGCCCTATAGCCTGTACGCGACGACGTCCTTGGAATCGCAGCTACGCTAAAAAATCTTGCAACGGAAACCAAGAAGACAGCACAACAGTTCCATCGCGACAAGTCGCACCTCGACGATGAAGGACGCTATTACTAGTTCAACGTCGACCACGGGCTCGAGGACATTGGGCTCGAGGAGTCTAAGAAGAAGACGGAGATTGCAGCCGCAACGCGACACTACATTTAGTCGCAGGTTGTCTTCAAGCAGATGAAGGCATATACGAACAATATCGCTAGACAAGTGTGTTAGTTTAGCTATTACAAGTTTTCTAATTAGTATTCTCCGATCGCTTGCTTACTCGCTAGTGCAATCATTAGACTACAGCCTGTACCGAACATTGTTTAGCCTATAGGGTATGCCCGTATCGAATCACTTTGTAGCCCAACCGTTAGTTACCACAAAGCTCGAAGAGCACCTCCTGCCACGGCGTCGCTCAGGAAAGACCCAGCGACAAGTACTTGTCCTCCACGGACTTGGTAGGATCGGGAAGATATTGCTAGCGGTCGACTTTACTCGACAGCACAGGGCCGCTTTCAGCTCGGTCTTCTAGGTAGATGGCCGATCAGAGGACCGGCTGAGGTAGAGCCTTTGCTAGCTATATAGCTAGGATACTGGAAGACTAGGTTTCCAAGAAGAGTAGGAACGCTATATTGCATAGCGATAAGCATCTCTAGGCTACAGTGAGGGACGTATCAAACTAGCTCGCCTAACTGGACAATACTAACTAGCTCCTAATCTTCGACAACGTTGACAAAGACATCAATGAGGGAAGCGAGACTGGCGCCTACAATGTCTAGTGGTATCTGCCCGGCGACCACGGGTCGGTGCTAATTACCGATACAACTGTCTTAGCTGGTAGATTTAGGTGAGCCGACGTACCTGGTGGGCATCAACGAACAACTAGCCGTAGTAATTTTCCAGCAGTGGCGTGGGGTAGAAGGAGGTGAGGTCATACTATATATAAGTTCGGCCTGGTGCTAATAGACAATAAGTAGCTATGGACGAGGCCGGTAGGGAGCTGCTCAGTCTACTTGACGGCCTTCCGCTCGCGCTAGTATAGGCTGCCTCCTATACCCGCGAGACCGGGCTCGATCCTACGACTTATATTCGGCTCTACAAGTAGCAGTGGGACGAGCTTATAGGATCGGACGGGGAGTCAGGCTCACCGCTTCTAGACTACAACCGAAGAAGCGTCGCGACAACGTGGACCGTATCGTTCAAGGCAGCCGAGGCATAGAACAAGGACGCCGCGAACCTGCTCCGTCTCTGGGCCTTTGTCGATGGTAGAGACCTTTGGCACGGCATGCTGCAGGAGGCTGCGCATGGCGCAGAAGAGTGGCCCGGATGGCTATGTAACGTCGTAGGGAATGAGGTCCAGTACTTGGACGCGGTTCGACTGCTGCTCCGGTACTCGTTGATCGAATCTCAGGAATCGGTGCAGGGGAGCCATATGATGCATCCGGTAGTGCATAGATGGGCGTCGCACATGCAGGATGGCGCTGAGAAAAGAGAGTTCCTGCGGCTGGCGGTGATGGTAATTGGGTTATTGGTGCCCGACCCGAGTACGAGCAAGGACCACTGGGTGGTCCAGCGCCGGCTCCTCCCGCATGCAGAAAGGTGCTCATGGTGGATAGTAGAGATATATAAGGCGAAACAAAGCATTGACCACATAGAAGCGATAGGGGCAATGAATTCATTGGGCATTCTCTATGCGAATTAAGACCGGCTGGCGGAGGCCGAGTCGATGTATCAACGGGCGTTGGAAGACTTCAAAAGGACGCTCGGATCTGAACATCTATCGACTCTCCAGATAATTCACAACTTGGGCATTCTCTATAGGGATCAAGGACGGCTGAAGGAGGCCGAGTCGATGTCTTAGCGGGCGCTGGAAGGCTTCGAGGAGGTGCTTGGACGGGAACATACATCAACGCTTAGTACTGTCGGCAACTTGGGCATTCTCTACTACAATCAAGGCCGACTAGTGGAGGCCGAGTCGATGCATTAGCGAGCCCTAGGAGGCAAGGAGAAGGCGCTTGGACGGGACCATCCATCGACGCTCAATACAGTCAACAACTTGGGCAACATCTATAGTGTACAAGGCCGGCTGGAAGAGGCCGAGTCGATATATCAGCGAGCCCTAGAAAGCAAAGAGAAGGCGCTTGGACGGGAACATACATCGACGCTTGATACTGTCCACAACTTGGGTCTTCTTTATCTTGACCAAGGCCGGCTGGCGGAGGCCGAGTCGCTATTACAGCGGGCTCTAGAAGGCGGGGAGAAGGCGCTCGGAAGGGACCATATATCGACACTTATTACGGTCGATAACTTTGGCAACCTCTGCTATGTACAAGGACGGCTGGCAGAGGCTGAGTCGATGTATCAGCGAGCTCTGGAAGGCAAGGAGAAGGCACTCGGACAGGACCATGTATCGACGCTTGATACGGTCCACGGCCTGGGCAACGTCTACTATGTACAAGGCCGAATGGCGGACGCCGAGTCGATGTATCAGCGGGCGCTCTCTGGGATTTGGTCCGTCTTAGGGCCGTCTCATCCGAAAACTAAGTGTATTATCCGGAATCTGGATAGATTGTCGCGTGCCAAAGGTATGTCTAAGATGTGGTAACTACCTTGCTTATTACGTTCACTAACTGTCCGTGTATAGATCGGTCAGCTATAACGGACCTACCACCGCCAAAAGAAACAGCCTGAATCCCATCATCAGCAACCCATCACCAACTCCGAGTCATTACTTCCAACCCGGGCAACACCACCCACCTCGTGCCACGTCGAGTCAAGCACGCTTCAGCGGCCGAGGATTGGACGTTGAACACTTGGAGACTGGACTCTCAGTCGGCTTCAATATTCATGTCATCGCTAGCCCATGGCCACCAGCAGAGAAATGGCAGAGAAAGTTAGGGCAGAAGCCAGAAAAAGAAATCTCGCGGACTTTGGGAGACCAGGATTCATCTTACGATGCAATCGTGGCTGCGTAATAGTTGCCGTTCCGGGTTTAAGCCCGCTGGATGGAAATACACATCTGCGTGTATATGGGTGTGTGTATGTGTGTGTGTGTATGTGCTTGTGTATACATGTACATGTTTCCTTGACTTCTGCGGCGATACTCTTAAAACCAGCCGACACGCAGGACTCGAACTTGCACATAGCGCTGTGGTCAGCGTCCCCGCCACTTGCTTCTCAATCGACCTTGGAAAATTCACCTAGCGTTCCTGAATTTGCCTACAACTTCGGTTGGTATCTTGCAGCAAGGTTTTTTCACAGCCAAATGTGATCCCGCACTGACGATACATGTCTCTCAGAGGAGGCGAGCTTGTTTACTTGGCACACATAATTTCGATCTCAAGGCGGGGAGACCTGGGAAGCCGGGGGAAGGCAGTCATCACTTTGAATGGAGGCCTGCTCTCGGAATCAAGGGGGAGTAGTAAAGGGTCCATCGTTTGTGCTGGTGGACATGAAAGGAGAAGCTGTAGTACAGTCAACGGAGTACGCAAGTATTTGAGCTGTGAGACCTTCAGGTTGTCTCCCACAGATGCCTCCAAGATGATACCTGAAAAATGTGTCAAGTTCTCACAGCTGACTCGACGTCAGGCGGGAGACTTGGGAGTATAGCTGCCAAAGTGTTACTCGAACAGGTGCATAGGGTTTGGCTGCCGAGGTACAGGTTGTGCTTCCATGCCTTTCTTCAAGTCGTGGGAACTTAGAACTTCTGGCGGGAGATCGCCATGTTAGGAGGGGTAGTAGAGGGGATCATTTTCACATATAAAATTTGCCTGCACCAACACATCTCTTTCGATCTCAGTTGGCCGCATGTCCACCTGCCAAGTAGTGCTTTGCGTGGACTGAATCGTTCAAAGCGGAAGGGGCGTGCCATCACAGGCAGAGTCCTCCCTTTGAATTTGGGCCACAGTAAGAAACTCCCCAGTGGGCTACTTATCCCTTAGGAAATTGCTCATTCCTCACTGGCGCTGCCTGAATCATCACCGCTCCCTGCACGTTGCAGCGCCATCTTGCCCTTGCGACCCTTCCCCTTTGCCCCCTTCCCGCGCAGATTACCAGGCACTTCCTTGCGGACCTCCCCATCCTCAAACAAGACCCCAACGTCGGGTCGACGCGCCACCGCCTTCTTCCACAAACTCCTCGGAACCTCACCCGCAGTAATAATCATGCCATTATCGGCGCGGTGCCAGACCAGCGCCGGCTCCGCCTGCAGAGCCGAGCGCAGGTGGATCCACACGCTGACCTCGGCAGCATCTCCGCGAGTCTCGTTAGCGCCGTCGTCTCCCACAGTCACGGGCCGGAACGAGAGATACTCGCTGCCGCCCGGCGCGCGGGTGATTGCGGCCGAGGCCAGCAGGAGCGGGTACCGCTGATACGAGGTCTCGTAGACCACGAATTCCGGTAGTCCCTCGATGTCTGCGGTGAGCCTGTCGCCCACCGGTACGGGGGCGGCGACGGTGTCCCGGTTGGCAAGACTGCTGATCTGCCAGGACGCGGGGTCCGAGTTCTCCTCTGCGCCGGGCCTCGGGCGCAGATCGAGCCGCGGTTTGGTGGCGCTTGCTATGATTCGCTGGACGTCCTCGAGTGTGACGCCCAAGGGGGAGATCCTCGAGTGCGCCAACTGGAGGAAGACGGCGAAAGTCAGTAACACTGGGCATGCATTTCGGACTATAAGCAGGACGTACCACGTCTGCAACGAGTACCCAGCCCTCTGCATCTGCCACGACATACTCCCCGTCATCTCCCTCCTCAACCTCATCTTTCTGGACAGCCCGTTTGACGACAAAGACAAGTGCCTTGGAGATGGTCACGTCCCGGTCCTCGACCACGCTGTAACGGCGTCCCCTACCTGCCTTGCCCTTGAAGCTCATCCCCCGGCTCCGGCCATGGCGGGGCGAGTGCTGGACCATGGCACTCGGGGGCAGGACGCCGCCATGCTCGTCGTTGATGGCAGAGAGGGGAACAGCTACAGCAGCGGCCATTGTTGAGATGGTCGGATGATATGTTCGATATTGACTGAGTAAGCCGGGGTTCTGAAGCGGTAAGCACTTGTACGGGTATGCGAGTGGAATCAGACGTGAGTGAGGGGGAAGCAGAGCAAACGCCCGGTCTGGACAACAAGGGCCCGCCATCCTTACATACCCCCGCGAAGCAGGCTTCGACTTCGAGAAGGTCAGCTAGACCGAGATCGGATCATCGGATGAGCAGCATGGATCACGGCAATGCAGACAAGTGTTCGCCATCCTCGGGCAGAAATGAGCCATACAGCATTGACTAACGCCGTTCAGGCGCCGTTGACCGCTGGTCGTGCAGCCGGCGCATACTCATCGACCTGTGGGTCGCTGCAGCCCGCAGTGGCATTGCAATGTTGGCCCAAAAGGGAGTTGCCATGAGAGGTTTGGCGGTCAACTGGGCAAAAAGGCGCTAGGGAACCGACATCCTTGCTGCTTTCCCATGTGCCATCTGGCTCCACCGGACACCTGACAGCATCCGCGATCCCCACTGTGGCCTGAATGCTAGCACTGCTCAGGGGAGTCAGTCCCCTAGTTAACAAGGGCGTGACGCTCAGCCCAGCGGGAGGTGCGGGCCGAAGCAGCAACTCCAAACGTACAGTACAGCACCATCTCGCTCACCATGAATCTCAGTTTTCCCGGCTCAAACTTCCTGGAAAGAGGCAGAGGTGAGTAAATCGGAATTCTCATGAGCTATCAGGAATGTGATCTAGATCTAGATAGGACAGGGAGCACGTGTGACGTTTCATGGACCATCGACCAAGGCGCCTGGCTGCCTGCAACTGCAAGCCAGCGAAGGGATGACTTGCCGGTGCGGGGAGGCTCACCGCCAATGCGTCTGCTACGTGTTCGACTTCGACCATCCACCTGCCTGCAGCCCGAAGGGTCGCCCAAGCTCGCCTTGATCTTGTTGATCTTATCCTTAATCTTGGCATGATGGCATCTGAGATCGGATCAAGTCCAGGGAGTTGTAAGCTTGCCACCGAAGTTCGATTTGAGCCTAAGGGGCACGCTGCCCTTTTCACGCGCCAGGGTTCTCAAGTTGCCTTCCCTGGATTTTATAAACGCTACCTTTTTCAGGGCATCTTGATCAAAATTGAATGCGAGGATAGTTACATCATGATATTGTCCTTTGAGTATGATTACTCGACATGTAGCCTCTGTAGTCAAGGCTAGTAATCATGGCTGCCGAGCAATAAACACTTCATCAGAATCTCATCTCATCTCATCAGCATCACTTGCTACTTTCTCTCAATCTTAGTGCCTCCCCTTATTAGGCTCATCTGATTGACCCCGTTAGGCACGAACCTGATAATACGGCCAAAATTCCTCTTGGCTCCTGGTATGAGGAGTATGCAGCACTTCTTCAGTTTGTTCGAGTCTGCCACAACATATTGTGAAGCACTCTTTCACTGGATGACTGTGGAGTACCTGCTATTGTGACAAGCAAAAAGTGGGCTTGTGAGTTGACCGTACCTAAGGTGCGATCCAGAATTAAACCATACTGCACAGGAGGATATAAGGAGAAAAACGATAGCTAAGGAGCAGAGCCAGGGGCCTTGATATGTAAGCTTCTAGTCGTAGCGATTTAAAGAGCTAGGCATGGTGAATTGTTCTATTTGTACGTACTCCGTACTAGTCCTTTGTAGAAGGCGCATTGGAGCGAAAAGCGATGTATCCCCTCTATGTAACACGTACGAGGGCAACACATGGCAGTTGGAACTGTTGGACCTTCCTCCTTCCCCTCTTTCCCTCTTCTTTCTCTCTCTCTTTTCAAGTTCTCTGTCTCACTTTTCTCTCGCCACCTTGCAGAACTCCCGTCTACCCAGCATCTTCGTTGCGATGCAATTCACCCCCATCAGCCTGAACGAGACTAACCGACAGATGCCAGGTAGCATCATCCCTCAAGGCTATCTTCAAGCAAGTCACGACCTGCGCCAAGACAGACTCGGATAAGCGATTCCAGTCTTCAAAGTTCAAACCTTCAAAGAATCTCTGAACATACATACGGGAAGGCAACACAGGGTATAAACGTATCGCACCAAGCTGGAGCTTACTCCATAGTCAAATCAACCTGCTCGAGAGTCTAATGAAGAGGGGTAAATCTGGCACCTTTGTACCGTACGTACAGTAAGTCGGGTACCACAGCTCGGGTACCTTAGGTATGATGTATCCCCGGGTCAAGACGGGCGCATTTCGTGCATGAAGGGTCCAATGCAAGTTCTGACTGAGAACAACCTGGAAGTCAACCGCGCCGAATCTTATGTACCTTTTCCGGCTTGCAAAATCTGGTCCCAACTTCCGCCCATCGCTCTGGCACTTCAAAATGCTTTCAACGAATCTGGAAGCTGGTCCTGGATGGTGAAACCTCACGGTCCCCTGTTACCCCACCGAACCCACCTTCCCGCGGGTGACAGTGAGTGATAACAAGACCCCAAGCCTAAGGTAACATGGTCCGTGCGCAGGGATGAGGATAGGTGTTCGTGGTTTGCTCTCCCCGCCGTCTCCCGTCCCTTTTGTGAAAACCCCTTCTACACAGTAAAGCGGAAGGTGGGAGCACCTCACGACAACTCCCGCAAAGTCCCGTCGCAAAGTCGCAAAATCGCAAAGAGTGTGTTTACCTGTCTACTACCGTACGCACACAAGATGCTTTTCTACTGTCACCGACTGCTTCACACCCGGTCCAGATGTGCACCATTCCAATACTTCAGGGGGCAGCTCGGCGTTAATCGGCCAATACCACCCTACGGTCACTCCCTGCATCCACTCATCCACCCGAGTTCCCAGAAAAGTCAGGGGCCTCGAACTACGGCCGGAGACGAAGCCGCATACGCCGCGGCCGGGGCCAAAATCCCCCACGATTCTCTCGCGGCATTGCCCACATGAAAACTGCGATCCCCGCTATAGCCTGGGCAATCCTCAGCATCTGTCCAACTTCACAAATGTTCTAAGCAACTGCTATCCCGACAAGCCGTCGCGCGGCAACAGTCAATGAGTATCGTGAGCGCCGGGGTACTTGATGAGGTTTGGACACGAAGACGGGGATTATCATGGATTGCATGCAAGTCCATTCAACCGCCACCTGCATGCCCACATCTGGACTGACACTCGTCACCTCGTGGCGGCGACAGATCTGTGAACGCAAGCTGCTTTGCAGCGAGTGATGCGATTGTAAGAACATCGCTCGCCCTCAGCGACTTGACGCGAGAAGTGCGCGAATCCCAGCCCGAGCTCAACGCGCTCGAGGCCGAGCTGCGCTCTCTCGACTGCGTCTTTGACCTGCTCAAGGTCAACTTGGGGTCGCTGTCGGCTCCCCTAGCAAAGCAGACCCCCGTTGTCCTTCACACCTGTCTCACCGTGATTGAAGAACTTCACGGGTGCCTGCTCATCATTAACCGGCCCGGGTTGCCTCTGGCGGAGAAAAGGTCACGATGGCTCGCCAGTCGCCGTCAGGTCGGGAGTTTGAGGTGGACACTTGGTATATACAAACTAGTGCTTGGTCTTACGGCAGATTTGGCAACTGTGTACGTGTCAGCCGTCTGGTCAACCTGTCCGGTCAACTGACTTCTCACTTCTTAAATCTAGATCTCAAGAGCGAGACCCGCCAATGGTGAGAGTTCCCGGGCGGCAAACCAAGCGCGGCGGCCCGACAGAAGATGTCTCTGAACGGGAAGTAGTAGTGGCCCGGATTATTGAGCTCAGCAGTGGCCTTCACAAGAGTCTGCAACAAAATGTAGCGCTTGCGAAACTCAAACATTACCTCGACAGCTTGCATGCCGAGGCAGTCGCCAGCACTTACGACCACCCGGAGGCCCAAGCACTAGGTCACCCCCGAGATGGCCGCTCATCATTGAACGAGACCCCCGATAGCGCCATCGACATGAGTTACGACGAGGCGTGTTCGCCAAGAGGAAAACACACAGACCCGAGCCCGCCGGTGGGTGTTGCACTCAGCCCTTTGAAGGAGGCAGCGGACGAGTTCGACGGCGAACTCAACGAAATGCCAATCCAAACACCGCCGGTTCCTCCAAGGTCCGCCTCACGGTTCAGTCCTACGAGCACACGACCAAGCTGGTCCGATCGATACTCTTCCAGCACAGATAGGACATATGATTCTAATTATTCGATGAGCTCTCGTCCCCCAACCGTTTCCCCGACCACACGCGGTCAGCGCCGTCCTTTTCAGGAGGGCTACTTTATCCCCGTGACCCAGCTCGCTACCGAAGCTCGGGATTCCTATTCTGCATCCGACTCGAGCAGCGAATATCAAAGAGGCAGTGGTTTCGGCCCGGTACTGTCCTCAGTGTGGGAGAGTTCCCATGAAGACCTGTCGTCGCCAATGCGTCCAACAAGCGGCTCGCAGTTCGAGAACCGGAAGCATGAAAATATGGACGATGGACGCGCCTTCCAATTACAGCGGAGCAGCTCTAGGTTCTCAAAGGCACTTAGAACTCTCGGTCTCAAGCGCGCATCCTCTGAGCTCGAAATCGGGCATCCGAAGACTGAATCTGAGGTTTTCGGTGTAACCATTACGCAGAGCATGAAGGTGGCAAAGGGCGTCGCCGGTGTCAGGCACGCCGGCAGTGGCAATTCCTCCCACACGACCCGAGCCTACCCCCTTTGCGTTCTCCGGTGCACCTATCACATCCGCGACTGCGGCCTGGGAACCCCCCATCTCTTTGGCATACAAGGCGACCAGCAACGTGTAGCGCAGCTCAAGGAGATCTTCAGCTCGCCCGAGACCAGCTACGGGAAAGAACTGAACTGGTCTCACTTCAGCGTTCATGACGCCGCAGATTTGATTCTGCTATTCCTCTCGGAGCTCCCCAAGCCTCTCGTCTCCGGGTCCATTGGCAAGCGCTGGATAGCGCTCTCCCGGCAAGCTACGGTCCGTGGCTCGCTCGCCATCCGCTTGGACCAGGGCATCGACTTCTGGGAGGAGGCTTTGCTGGGCATCCACGGCCGTGACCGTGATCTTCTCAAGCTGCTGCTCAACGTATGGGCTGACGTCACCGAGGCGGCTGAGCTGAACGACATGACGGCTGAACGCCTGGCCAGTCGTGTCATCAACGCGCTGATGCATCTCACGGCGACGCAGCGCAATCAGACCGACTTTGTGCTTGGCCTGGCTTTTATCATACGCAGACGCTCGGAGGACAACATAGCTGCGAAGGGCGTAAGGCCGGGTCCGGGGAGTAATGGTTTTGTTTAGATTCGTTTTTCAGGGAGTTGGGCGCATTGGAAGGAGTACGACTGTCCGATGTTCCAGTCAAGTACCGTCGTTACTGGGAAATTGGAACTAATAGTAAGGTATTGTTTGCTGGTATTGAGTTGCAAGTTCATTTCCATAATGCTTTCTGAGGAAATGATACCAGGAAGTTTTGGGCGGTAGAAGGTCTCTCACTTTCGGTTGCCCTATGCAAGCGGGGATCAACAATTCCCCTAAACTCTTTGAGTGGTGACGTCGTTGGTCGGTCGCTCAAACGTTCACCCCACCACGCTTTGAAGATGCGTCTACAATTGAACTTTGGGTTCATGTCATACCTACTCTCGCGCTATTTCAGGCCCTTTCACAAACGACTTGAAGCCTTCAGGGGTTTTACTTGACAATTTGTTGCCGCCACATTCGCCGAAATTCTGCAAACCGTCTACTACCGCCTGAACATGTCCCGCTTCACAACAGACTCTACACGTTCTTATCCCAAGATGGGATGGGGCACAGTCATTGTATACGGCGTATGCGCCGGTGCCCTCGGTGTAGCAGCGTAAGTTCCATGCCTGGTCCTGCCTACCACCAGTTGTACTGGCAGACATGGAATGTCTCGCTCAGCTTGCTGACCATACTGCGGACTTGCAGGATGACCATGACGGAAAAGATCGAACAGATCTTCACAGGACGACCGAACTCAGAGGTGCCCGGGAAGACCCTCGCGAGGCTGATCAATGCCACGCCACGAAACGCACAGGAGCTCTGGAACCTCAACATGGCGATGCACTACGGCCAGGGCGCCGTGGCCGCCACGTTCCGCGCGCTCGCGAGCTACTACGGCCTCCGCGGGCCGTTTACGGATTTCATGTTCACCGGGTTGAGGCTGTTGATTGACCAGACGCTGGAGAACTGGACGGGAGTGGGGGCGCCGCCTTGGTAAGTACCTATTTGCATGAACCCGTTTGACTGCAGTGGTGGTCACTGTGACGGGATTGTTGTTGACACAGGACTGATGAACTGCATACAGGACTTGGCCTGTAGGCGAGCAGGTGGTTGACTTGTTGCACAAGGCTGTCTACGCGTTCGTGACTGGCTACTTGACAGATCGCTGGATTTCTTAGGACTGCAGCTGGTTGTCTACCCGGCCGTCATCTTGACTACCTCCATGTATATCACTGTACACGACAGGGAGCTGCCTGAGCAGTGCAACATGATCACTTGTTGTCGATAATACTAACGGTTCATCATTCGCGCCATTGAACTGCTCGTAGCTTTTCGAACCTTCGCCATACCAAGTCATCAACCAGCAAGCTGTGACCTGTAGTCTTCCCAGTCCACGATCGATAGCACGTCCGATATCCTGCCCTGCTCCAGCCAGTAGAAGACATGCTCGGCAAAGAACACGGGCCGTCCGTTCGGGATGCCGCCCTGGTAAGGCCTAACAGGAGTTCCCGTGAACTCAAGCCGTGCTGCCAGCTGTTGCCTGTTCTCATCCACCAGCAAAGTATGTATGTCAAAGCGAAGGCCAGATATAGCATCCATGCTCTCTTGCATCATGTCGCCGTACTGCTGTACCGTGAATCCCGTACCGTTCCACACAACCCCCGACGGGCTGCAGAATCGGTGGAGTTCCCGTGCCATGTTGCCGCTGTTGATGCAGGCAATGTAGTCGGCGTAAAACTGCCTCATGTCGATTGACGATAGGGCTGGAGGTGGCCGACTTGGACTTGGTGGCGGCAAAACTGTCTTGGTTTGGGGACCTGCGCCTTGATTCTGACCTCTCTCTGACATATCATAGACCGCACCAATCTTGTCGTCATGAAAGTGGACGAACATGTGTCGGAAATACTCAGACTGTGCCGGTCTGGCAGCCGACTCGGACAAGACCTCTGGGGCCTCCGGGTCTGTTGCCAGCGTTTCAGTTCTAACGCGGAGTCGGGCGCCTACCAGTGGACTGTCAGCGTTGTCCCCGGACTCCCCGCCGCCGACTAGCGTGACAATCTCGATGGTACTGGTTGGCGTAGGCCCAAACTCGTGCTTCAGAACTGTGGCAAACTCGTCCAGTGGCATGTCACGCTTGTTGTATGACAAGCTGGTCCTCACGACGTCACCCAGAGACTCCCAGCGTTGCAGATTGATAAGGTTAACAAAGGTCCTGAAGCGGCTGGTGTTGTCCATCTGGGCCACCATGTGATGTCCGTCGTTCAATATCGTCAAGTGCGCCCTGGCCTCACAATAGCCCGTGACGTGGTCCCCGACGTGTCTGAGCTCGGCCTGACCTTCACGCGCGATCTCCTTCCGGTGGGGAGGAAGGAAAGCAGAGAGTGATTCTAGAGAATCGGAGTTGGTCCGCTTTGTATGTTTCTCGACGAACGGAGGTTGCTAGAGCGAACTCAAGGCTTAACTTAAACGGCTATTATACGGATATCCAAAGTCTCGTGTCTGGTCGTAGGGGCTGTCATTTGAAAGGCGCCAATATTGTCCCGTGATGCATGTGGGGTAATGCAGAGCAGGACGTCCCCTCTATCGACGAGATGAGGCGGGAGAGGTATAAGTGGGCCGTACTGTACTTAGCTTTCAAACATACCACGCTGAGTGTAAATAAGACCATTGAACATTTATATCCCCGCTACCTGCTACTAGGAAATCGGGTACAGGAAAAGACTGGATGGGCTCTTGGCCCACCCTAGCCCTCTTCACTTGTGATTCTCAATATCGTACTTGAGACTAAAGTCGCGCGTCCTCAGTATTCGACCCATTTTAAGCGATTCTTGGTTCATCTCGCCAAGTATCCCTGAATCGCTGTCGTCGTCATTGCTCGCCTTCACCATGTTCGTGTCGCTGGACATGGGCCCGCTCGAGATTGTCACGACCCGCGAGTTGTGCTTGTTTGAGCTCGAAGCCTGATCCTTGTGATAGCCACTCGATCCGTACGCCTGCTGAGACCCGGTAGCATCGCGTATCATGACTCGGAGCATTGGTATGCTGGCGGCGATTATCGTGACAGTTGTCTCGGCATTGCCCCAAAGCCTGCTCATCGGGCCCAGTCAGTAATTCTTGTTCCTAGAAACCCCAAGTCGGGGGTCGGAGGGGGTGTTCCGAGAGTCCATACCACAGATCGACACCATCGGCTACATATCATTGTTAGTAAGGGGCTAGTAAGCATTGCTGTGGAGGACGGGAGTTGAGCTTACCAAAATCACCGGACAGCATTCTGGGAATCTTGCTGACTTTTACCAGGCCTGTGATGCCAGCGCTACAAACGACGTCAGTTAGCGCCGGGGGTCCATAACATAGTTCTCGAAAAGGGATAGGAAGGTCGACTCACAAAACCCCCATGCTCATGGCAATGCCGACACCAATCCGCTCCTTCTTCTTCATTTGTAAACCCCAAATGAACTGCCAAGGAAGCAAGGCGAGAGCGAAGTCCATGCAGGCCGAGTACACCCCTGAAAAGATATTGTAGTGAGCCGTAACTTCGGGTGCCCAGCACGTCCCCACGACAGTCAGATCCCAGGCCTTTTGCACGGGTGTGCAGTTTACCCAAGGGAACAGGGCGCTGAGGCCCATGGCAATGTTCATGGATACGAGGATGAACCACACTGCCTTCTTGGCCCAGCCGTCGGACAGCTTGAGCAGCGTGATGCCAAAGCTCGTCTTGGACCAGATGGCAGCCGTGACGGAGAAGGTCCCGGCCACGTTGATGAGGACCAGCAGAGGGGCCATGTTCGTGAGGTCGAAGTCCCAGATATGAAGGCCATACCCTAGATTGGTGCATGCCGTGAGCATGGCCGACTCCACCGTGATGCAGAGCTGAATTATCTCCTGTCAGCTGATAAAGAATTCAAACGGAATGCCCACCGCCTTACCCAAGCCGCGATGAGAAATGCATCGTCCCACCAAAGCCCCTTTCGGCGGAGAAGCCTGCAATAAATGCGGAGGCCAAGGACAAGGCCGGAAACTCCCGTCAGAGCCCAAACGATAGCGTTGAGTTTGGGTCCGGCATTGTCATGAGGCAGAGCCGCTAGCTCCTCTGGTGTGGGTGCTACTGGGGCTGCGTACTGGTCAGGCTTGGTATCGGACGCCATCAAGGCTGGCCTTATTGATGCGTAACTGGGCGCTCATGAAGTAGACCGGAAAGGAAGTGTTGTCGACTGTTGCAAAGCGGACCCAATGAGACACGGAGCGGGCATTGCTCCAGCATAAGTATTGCGTATCCATGTCTGGGTCTAGATCTCAGTGTTGGATCAGGTCGATATCCGAGACTCGGCAAACCATTCCGAAGAAGTTAGTGAGGGCTCGCAAAGAGGAGGAACAACAGCGCTAGTAAACCGTCCCGCGTCTAAGGGTCAAAGCACTTGCAGGCCCAAACCCTACATGTGTGTGACTCGTAAGCATGAGCACAAACATCTGGGCCACGGACGCCGCGCTGTAACCTATAGCCCCTCTTTCTTGAATCGATTTGCAGCAAGTCGTTGGTTGTATGTACGTGATGTGATGTAGGGAGTAGGGACTGGTAGCAAAGTGTGCCTGTTATCCAGAGGCCACAGGCAGGATAAGGTATCCAAGCACCCGTTCGCCTCCTCCCGGGCCGTGCGGCACTGGATTCCAGGTTGCCATCCACCCGAGTCACTTAGCCGAGCGAAACTTGAAGTCTAGGCGCTGTACTGAAAGGATAGACGTGTTTCCGTCGTTCATAATTGCTCGAGATCGCATAGCTTGACCGGGGCCCCCAAGGAACTGTCAGACGAGCATGGCGGGCCTGTTGCGGCAGGGCTGTCCTCGCCACTTTTCAGGGTCTCAACTGTCAAAGTTGTCAGAGGCAGCCCTAAGGATCCGATCCAAGAGGCCAAGGACACGCCGGGGAGCGCGGCATTGCATGAGCACAGACAAGTGGTTGCGGTTGGCACCCAATCTTGAATAGCGAACTCAGATTGCCGTGGAGCATCTCATGAGCGACACCAGGATGAATTGGGACAAGCATCCGAAATCCCGATCCAGCAGCTCCGTTTGATGCTGACAACGCTAGTGTACAAGTGTACACTTTAAAGCCGAACTAGTGGGCGAGACACATCTTTCGCAGAGGCCCGAGCAACTGCGAAAGTCTGTGCGAGGTAAACGGGAAGGGACATAGGACTGAGAATTTTCGGGACGGAAGCTGTCAACCTAATCAGCCAACAGACATCGCACCATCTCAAGCTATAAAGTACCGGTACTCCGTAATCCGTACAGTACTGTACACCTGAATTGGATCGGGCCACTGGCAGGCTCTCTCCTTACTGCAGCGGCAAGACCGCAATTCTGAAAGGCCATAGGTATACTCCGTACATACTGTTGGAAAGTGCAACGTTATACCGCTAGGCCAAAAGCTTGGGCGCCCTCTTATTCTTAATTGAGCTTTCGCACTTCCCCTATTTCCAACACATACCGACTGGTATCGGTGTGACCGCCTTTACTCACGGTACTCCATACCCAGTTGAGAAATTCGGTTGTGGCTTGTCCCCTTTCCTCACGCAAGGCACGACCGCTGCCATCCTTCCCCGTCCATCGCTCCTACCTACCATCGTCCCGTCGGTCTGCGGGGTTTTTCCAATGAGGTGAATGCCCGGTTCCACCGGCCGCTGGTGTGTCGTGCGGGGCGGTTAATTGTAGGTCCGTGCCCACAGCACGTGAAGGACCCCACATTTCGACTTCCGATATGCTCTCATTTTCCGTCCCTCGCCGACTGTGAGCAATCGTCCGTTATTCAGGTACCTAGGTATTCTAGGAGACTACCGTGACTACCACAACTCGTTCCTCGTTCTCTGATTGAGGAAACTCCCGAGTGTCAAGGAGATTTTGGTCATCGTCCGCGTATGTATGTACAAGTACATACACATGCATACAGTACTGTACATAGTACTAAATTTATGTACTGTATGTACGGAGTACCATAGCGCCCCGCCGCACTCTTGGAAAATGATCTTGGGGACCAGTTTCCAGGGGTAGGACAGTCTTCGGTACAAAACGCTCACACGATCAATTTGGGACAAGAACCACT
>NW_027041824.1:432340-448952 GCF_033297395.1 Canariomyces notabilis
CACAAGGTAATACAAGAGGATCCTAATAGTAAGCAATGCTCTTACAGCTATAAGGAAATCCTAGGACCAAAGGAATCCCCTGGCCTTAGGAAGAGTTCAACTATAAAGTGATACTGAGGATCATTTTGGCTCTGAAGGATGGTCCTGTATGTGGAAGACCCACCGTCAGACCAAGTAAGTACCCAAGATCATTTTGGCTAAGTAGGGGGGGGCGGCATGGTATTGAACATACAGTACGTACCAGGTCCAAAGTCGGGCCGCACCGGAGCGCCCAGGCGATCGGGGAACCTGACCGATTCGTTAATGGAGCCCGTTGCTGGGCGCCAAGACGAACACCACAGCGCGCAACACTCGAGAAGTCGTGGTGGACTTCGCATCGTTGCATCTCCAACTACGAACCCAAATCGCCAAAACTCGACCTGACTTCACAACTACACAGCATTTGGATGCAATGGCTCCCTTCGAACGATTTTTTGCGTGTCTCCCTCCGAAACTGTGGCATAGACTCATGAGGCTGCGCAGCCGCTTGCGTCCGCGGCCGGCCCCTTAATAGTTAACACCTCTTGAGGCCTGATCCTCCGACATGCTGCCCGACTCGCTTGAGTCCAAAGACCTGGCCGCCGGCGAGGAAGGCGAGCAACTGCTCGCTGTGCTAGCTTCGGCGGCAGAGGCTCTGGTAGACGCCTTCAATTTGACGCTATATGCACGGCTTCCGACGTGACGGCAAATCAGCAACCACATCGAGCCGTCCCTGGCCCGCCCGCCCTGTATACAAGGCCATCTTCAAGGGGGCCCGCTTGGGCTGCGTCGGTCCCGCGCCTGCATACATTTCTCGAACTCCACCCGGACGACCCCGAATGGAAGACCAGTGGGAAGGCAACACTTCTGGAAGCGTAACGTTTCTCTTGAGTCCGCGGCGCTGAGGACCCTTTAGCTGAGTGGCCCGAGTCCTATCGGCACTGCCCGTCAGCACCTTAAACCAACGGCAAGACCACAAACAATAGCACAAACAAATACAGGTAGGGTTTCTGCCATGTGAGTGTGTGAAGTTTCGTGTACAGATTGGAACTGAATAGCACTCCGGCGAGCAATTGAAGCCCAACCTACGGAGTCCTTCCGTCAACAGACGGACTTAGTAATCCTAAGCGATATGAAATCTTTCCGCATGGCAACTATTTGTTGCCAGCCTATTGATATCAGCACGTACTCCGTACAGAGATGGAAGATCTTCACCATCACATCCGGGTTATCCGACTGACGTTGGAAGTTCTGCTCTTTTACCTTATCCGCGTAATCCGTGCATACATACGGATACACAACTCGCTATTGACAGGGAGCCTCTGACCACCTCAGACGTGATTGGCAAATAATATCCGTTGGCTAGTCCTTCCGCTCCTTCGTCTCCCAGGGGCCACTATCAAAGATAGCCAACGGGTACGAATTGTCTCCATCGGCATATCGCATGCAAAGGTGAGCTCCACCAAACGGCTCCTTCTGCGGCGCAGCTACAAAATGCTGCATTCCTATGAATCCTAACGAGTTTCCCAACGGCTAAGCCTCACGTGTATATGATGCTGGCCGTCCGGCGTTCGTCTTTCACGTCAACAGCCGTTGCTCCTCGTACCGTGAACATGAACACAAGCTAAAGCCAGTATCAACGAACCAAACTGATCATCACTGCATTGGGCCAGTGCTTACCAACGATAGTTCCCCTCTTACACAACGTCAAAGGTTTAAAGGGGTCGTCAAATCCAGACGAGGCTGTCTCATAACCTAAGTCGAAAATGTTCAAAAGAGTGAAACCCGCGGAGAAACAGCCGCCGCCACCACCACCGCCTCTCCCCTCATGGGCCCAACCCTTACTCAACGACTCGGACTCAAACGTTAACAAACTAGTTTTCTTCCCCGGCTCTGCCGAATTCACCGACAGCGAAAACACCTTCTTCACCGCCCAGGCCGTCGAGGTCCAGTCCGCCGCCGTCGCCCGTCCTTCGTCCACCGCCGAGGTAGCCGCCGTCATCAAAGCTGTCCGCCGGCACCTCCCGGACTCGGTGCCCATCGCCGTCCGCGGCGCCGGCCACGCCACCTTCCCCGGCGCCGCCAAGGCCAAGGCTGGCGTGACCATCGACATGCGTGGTCTGCGGGGCATTGATATCCTCCATGGTGGTGAAAGGGTCAGGATTGCTACTGGGCATACGTGGGATGATGTTTACGCCGCGCTTGAGGCGCATACTCCACCGCTTGCGGTGACGGGTGGAAGGGCTGGGCGGGTCGGGGTGGTGGGGTTCTTGCTTGGGGCCGGGTTGTCGTACCTTTCGACCAAGTACGGGTTTGGAGCGGATATGGTGCTGGCGTGGGAGGTGGTTTTGGCGTCTGGGGAGGTTGTGTGGGCGAGGCGGGATGATTCGGAGACGGCTGACTTGTGGGATGCGCTCCGCGGCGGTTCGACTAACTTTGGGGTTGTCACGGCGGTCGAAATGGCTTGTTTCCCGCACCCGGAGCACTTCCGCTGTGCGAGTATCCTTTATCTCTCGCCTGGCAGACAAGCGACTCTGCAGGGATTGGTTGACTATGGATTGAGAGCCCCTGCTGAGGGTGAACCTGTCACCCACGCGATCTGGACCATGACTCACCTGGCCGGGGTTCCCGTTAAGTTGATCAACATACTGGTGTCGACCACAGCCGAGAAAGGGGTTGGCGGTTTACAGGGTTTGGTCAATGCTCGCGCCCGCATCCCGCTGACGGGGAGTCTGAAGGAGAAGACGCAGGGCCAGTTTGCCAAGGAGATGGGCGACATGTCGCCGCAGGACGGTGTGAGCAGGGCCATCCACAAGTCCATCACGTTTAAGCTCAACGGCGAGTTTCTCAACACGGTTGTGGACATGTGGTACAAGAACGTTGAGACGCTCCGCCACATATCCGGAATCATGTACACGATCGTGTTGTATGCCCTTCCCGTCGGCATGCTCGAGACGTCGCGCGATACCACGGCCGCCTCCTCAAGCTCAAAGCCAGTCTTTAACGCTCAAGGTCTCCGTCCGGAGGATGGTCCATTGGCTATCCTGGAGATCTGCCTCTCATGGCGCGAGGCCGCAGACGATGCCTTCGTGGTGAAGACGGGGACACAGTTTTTGGGAGATGTCGCCCAAGCCGCAACTGACAGGGGGCTTGGACACCCCTACATATTCCCCAACTATGCGTGGCCCGACGAGCACGTAATGCAGTCGTATGGGCTTGAGAGGCTGGCAGTTCTCAAGAAGGTGGCCTCAAAGTGGGATCCGGACGGATTCTTTCAGAACCGGGTTGTTGGGGGCTTCAAGATCAGCAAGTGAGTTGTGTACGGGATGAAAACCGTCATCACATCACCAAGTAAATCGGTTGTGCAAGGGAGGGAGACATGATCTGATAACAATTATTGTAATAGAAGTTGTGTGTGTAAGTCCAACTTCCCTACTTAGACATCAGGCTGTGTGAATTCTGCCTTTCCGTCACTCCGCGTTGACTTTTGTCGAAGTTCCTCAAGCAGGTCCCGGAGACTTTGGTTCGAGTTGATATAAATCTGCTTTACACCTTGTCTCCGCTCCGGTTTCCTGACAATCCAGATCAATAGTCCAGAGAAAATGTATGTGCCTCCAGCTACTAAAACCGTAGTCACGACGAATGAGACGGTTTGGCCTAGATCATCCCATTCGAACATGCCAAACGCAAAGAGAATCTTAACATGGGTCAGTGATGGGTAAATCTGAGGCCACGGATGTCGTATCAACGGGTGGAAAGGCACCAGGCACTTACGGCAATGAAGCTTAGTGGTAAGTAGAAGATGGTGACGACGGTGAACGCAAGGATGTAATGGTTTAGCTGCGATGACTTGGTAGCTTCGCTGACAGAGGTTGCGTTGAAGAGCTGGGTCCGCGCCCGGTAAGCCAATACATCAACATGAAAGTTATCAGGATTACGATATTGTACGCGCAGACTTACGCCATCTCTGAGACTCTTAACCTCCTCTCGCTTTTTGGCGATGCGACTGAGTAGGTTGTTCCCAAGGCGTTGTTGGTGTGACAAGACCCTCTTCCAGTTCTGGTGGAATACCGCGAGGGCAGCTTCTTGGGCAGCGGGATATAGCGGAATAAAGGTAATTTTAGTTCCGCTGACAGTGTTCCTGCGCTCAGCCGAGAAACAGCGCTCGAGTATCCGAACATAGACTGACTGCAAATCATCCATACTCTCTTGTATCCAGTCCGCGGCAATGCGCAGGAGCTGTTCAATGGCGAAATAGAACTCTGACAGTTCAAAAGCACTGCTATCAACCATGACTTCCCGCCGGCCTTTGTGTGAGAGGATTCTCTCAAGCTATAGATATGAGATCCAATATTAGATGCTTTAGGTCAGTGACGACGGAAACAGCAGGAGTAGGTGTGCAGAAAGCAGAACGGCTTGTACTTACGTCAACCTTTAGTGCCTTGTCAATGTCGTCGAGCAAACGACTCCAGTTGTACGTCCACAGGCTCATCAATGAGAGAATCCTGGAGGCAAATGCCGTTACACCCGTTGCACGGATTGACGGCCGGATTTCGTTGTCGGTCCACTCAGCGCGCCCCAGTTCATCCGCCAACTGGAAAGCGTTCGGAAGTGTATCCGCCATCGTCACCATGGAGAAGACCGGCAAATCCAACTCCCAAGTTGTCCTCAGTCCGACCGAATACCGCAACTCCTTGATGTATAAACATTTGCCGCCGGTATTCGAGACAGTCAGTTTCCCACCAGTTTTAGTAAGAAGCCCGATAAAAGGAGGCTCCCTGTCGTCTACAGCCCACTTTGACACCGTCGTAAATACCCGCATGTGGTATAGGAGGAGAACATGTTCAGTCTCGCTAGGTGTGGCATAGAGAGACCCGGTCGCCAGTGCCTCGACACGATTATGGTTCCACTCTCCGCGGAATTGGCTTATGAATGTGCTGACGTCTTTTCGATTGCATTCAGGATTGTGTGAGCCACGCATGATGGCCGGACGGGGATGAGTTTGAAATTCACTGTCGCTGCAGAGCTGAAAGATGATCAACGTGAGAAGTGAATTGTGCTCAGTATCGTCTATGATATTTCTGGCATGGTATCGGACTATGCTAGAGAAACATTAGTCATGATCCAGTACAACCTATTGATGCAGAGGCAATCCTCGCGTTTTGTTACCATTCTTTTCCAAAGCGTTGGCCAGACCAAGGTGGCGAACGATTCTGATCCGGTTCGTTCTTCAACTGACATCACATAGTCATTAGCCCTAAATATGACATATCGAGTTGGACGGGAAGCATAGAGGATAATTCTGCATGCGACTATTCGGGCCTGGAACCCACCGTAGACCAATCTCCGAACTTATGTATCCCTGGTCGCTCAAGGGGCAGATGAAGCCGTCTTGGTCGTAACTGTACTGAAAGGCATTGGTCCAGGTAATTCCTCTACATGGAACTTCCCAAGACAGCACATTCGTCAGTCCTGCCGACAGTTCCTGCCTCTGCAGAACAGGTTTGAACGACGATTTGAGGCGAAGGCCTGGATTGGTCGAGACAAATTCCTTCCATGTCTCCGACTGAAATGTCTGGTCTGAGGGTAGCTGCTTCAACTGGTATGCAATCGTTCGCTCTTCATCATAGCTGCTTTGTTTCGGCTTGACGGGGTCGATGCTAACTTCGTGTTCCAGGATGCTGAGATCGATAGAGGCATTCCGGGCCATCGCTACAAGCACGTCAAGTATTGTTTCCTATGTCATCGGCGATCCTTAAGCATTGATCCAACACGGTTTGAGGAGCCTCTCTGGCATGAGGCCGCCTGAAGAGCTTTCATTCTGAGGGCCGTGTGTCTCCATGCCACATGTAGCTCGCACGATGAAATTCTGAGGATCGAACGGATGAAGAGCGGTAAGATCCCCCAAAACAGATGGGACTGGTGGGCTCTTGGGGCCCTCAGTCTGGGTAGGTACCTGCCTGTATTTACGACGGAAAGTCAACCTGTGACTTAGATTGGCGCGCTGTTACTATGCCTTGCAGGAGAAGTTGTGACCCCACTCTTTCCTCCATCAAATCATAGGGCACCTACCCTGCATCCGTTCACGTATGTTGGGCGGTAAAGGTAACGTGCAGCATTATTAGCCTCGGTTGTAACTTGAGAACAATCAATCAGGTATCTCACTGCTCAGAGCTCGCCCGGAGAGAGGACTACTTACTTTATATAGGCGCTTGCCTGTGAATCGAGCATATCCATGATGATTGGTTACAGACGTAAAGCTTGGGTTTCTCAAGTTCCAACACAGGTTTCACAACATCGTCCTCGAACGGTTTCCGAGGCCCCCTCCACGGCCAACCTTCCTTCCTCGGCCTCCTTCCACACACCAGATCTGAGAGGAACTGCAGGCAGAAGCATGGAAGAAACGAGGAATGAACTTGAAGCAGGAGCAATCTTTCTGAGTAGTTATTGAGTGGTTATGACACAACCGTACTTGAGCAAGATATCGTTACACGTACTGCACACTCCGCCCAGGCACTTGACCCAGTCATTCACCCATATCAGGCTACAATAACAACGCCCATTCCCAATTCGTTAAACGGAGCGGTTGCAGCAACCGCGTGTGGCAGCATAACATCGTCCAGATCATCGCGATCGCTCCACTGCCGCTCCGGGCCCCACCCGATTCTCTTCCCGTGAGCGGCCGCGACTCCAAGAAGGCCGGTCATCATGGCTCCAGACTTCTTAACGCTGGACCAGGCGTCAAAATGCACACAATCAAGAAAAGGCATCTCATTGAGCACGTCGCGGAGCAGGTTTCTGGAGAAGGTCTCGTAGAAGCCGTCAGCCCGACGGAACCCGTTAAAGACACCGTCGCTGGGGTCGCACTCGACGAAGACGGTAAGCTTGCGGACATTGATGCAGTCGGCAAGTCCCAAAGCCGAGTTGACGACCCAGCCGCGAGGCGGCTTATTCCAGCCAGGACCCAGACGCAGCTCAAGCGACCTGATCCAGCCTCGCTGACGGGCATTCAGCCGCGCAAGAAGGGGTTTCTTCGTCTTGAAGAAACGCCCGGGGTGCGTAGGGAAGAGGCGAAACGTGTGCATGCCATAGAACACTTGCGAGGCTTCGTTGTATATGGTTTTGCAGGTCCGAAAAATGCCCAGCTTTTTGTGGATGCGTTTGTAGTTATCAGGGTCAAGGTCGATGACATAGTCGATGTCATTGAAGTAGTAGGCATAGATCTCGATGCGCAGTTCTGCAGGCAAGTCCAGAAAGGGGAACGGCTTCTTATTCTTTGGCCCTTTCTCCACCGTGGTAGCATGCCCCAGACTAGACTCGGAGAGCGTCAATGAATGAATGGGGATCTTGGAAACCTCGTCTTCCGCTTCATGCTCGGCCTCTGAGGGATATGCAGACGGATAAGCAGAGCTAAGGGGGGTCGTGCGGCTCGAGGGGATCGGGGTCGGAAGAGACGATGCCCCGTTAGCACGGGACACCTTCCGCGTTGGACGTCTGGATGACATGGTGGGAGGCGGTAGACGCAATAGATTCGATTGTTGGGTAGTAACGTTGTGTCAATGCTTCCTGTAGCCATTGTTAGTGAACCGGTGAGGTCCAAGACTCTTCATCGTAGCAAAACCACATACATCTACTTGACCGCAAGATTGCCGCGGGCGCGAAAGATAGATGGACCGGCAATTGCCCCGGCACAGTCGTTATGCTCAAGCTGGCAAGAATACAGAACTCAGAGGGTGGTCCCATGGCGGAAACAAATTCGCGACTACAAGACCACCCTCTAGAATGCATCCGCGGCAGCCATGGCAGGCAATTCTAACGGGGTAGGGAGTCTGAGGTGGTAAGAAGTGAGGACCATGGAACTCGGGATGGCGCCTGAGAAGAGAAAAGGGGGCAAATCTCTCAGGAATCAGCCAAGAGAACGGCAGCGCCGGCAAATAAGGACCGAGATGACTTGAACGACAACCGTGAGGGGAATCCGCTTGGAGAGAAGACTGTGGAAGCACGCGAGAATCCAGGCACGGCTCGATCCAGAATGGCAATGAGAAGGCGGGGCACGTGAGCGGCAACATCGATTCCTCAACGGATTCGCCCGATATCGAGGTACAAACGCTCAATGATGTGGCAGCGGATTCCCAATCGACTCAGGATGACGAAACATGGCCCCACAGAAGGAGCGATCCCTATTGGGTTAGCGACTGGTCCGTGCTAGCGGGATCGGTGGAAAATTCCATCCCACCGACACGACCGCCAGGTAGGTGCGACCCGAAGGTCCATTGACAATGTTGACTTCTTTCCGTTGGCGGTTGACCTGAGGGGCCAAACGACAACGCGAAAGGTTCTTACGGAGCTTCAACCCAAAGGCGCAGCTTCCGAGGTGAATCTTTCACCAAACCCGAGTCAGGATGCTGTCGCGCGCTGTAATGGGCCGGACAGCAGGCTTGCGAGCGGCAGCGCTCGCATCGTCCCCTGCAATGCGGACTCGGGGCCTACCTGCCGTCTGGAGTCGAACCATGGCAAAAGAGAACAAGCCTCAACAACCCAGATTCAACAAATCTCAGAACTCCGGCTTGCAAAGGCCGACGAATGTGCCCCCAAGCAATCCCAATGCCACCCCAGGCTCTAAACCCTCCTCTCAGCAAGCAGCGCAACCAGCCGCTCAACCCTCTCCTCAGACTCCCCCAACGCCACAGCAAGAAGAGCAGCAACAACCCGAGGAACCGATACCCGACCTGTCCAAGCTTCCCGACCTGACGCAAGGCATCCCTTCGACCCTTGAATACGAGACTGCTGGAGCTACCAACCGGTCCGCATTGACAGCCGTCGACGAGGAAGCTGCGACGTCAAGCGGAGGGGGCCGGGCAAAGGGCGAGCTCCCGGCCTCAGCCTACATTTCGTCGTCGGAGCGCAGGCGCCAGAAGCTTGCTATGTGGGCGCTCGCATTCACCGGTGTGCTTTCCGTCGGAGGCATTGTCTACCTTGGAAGGGATTGGGACGAGGAAGAGCTCAAAAAGAAGCCTGAGGTGCCCAATGGCTGGAGCCTCAGCCTTTGGTGGAAGCGGGCCATGGCGCGCTTGGGGGATACCGTGACGTATTACCAGGAACCGGCATTCGAGAAGCTGCTGCCCGATCCGGACCCCTCTTTCGAGCGCCCATACACCCTGTGCCTTAGCCTGGAGGACTTGCTCGTACACAGCGAATGGACTCGGGAGCATGGGTGGCGGGTTGCGAAGCGCCCGGGCGTCGATTACTTCCTGCACTACCTCAGCCAGTACTACGAACTTGTCCTCTTCACCACCGTCCCCTTTGCCATCGGTGAGCCCCTGGTCCGCAAGCTCGACCCGTACCGCTTCATCATGTGGCCGCTCTTCCGCGAGGCCACCAAGTACAAAGACGGCGAGATTGTCAAGGTATTATCTCTTATGCTTCCGGTAGGGCTACGATGGCTAACAAGTCCACAGGATCTCTCATACCTCAACCGCGATTTGTCAAAAGTCATCATCATCGACACCAACCCCGAACACGTACGGGCGCAGCCTGAGAATGCCATTATCCTACCCAAATGGACCGGCGACCCCAAAGACAAAGAGCTGGTGTCTCTGGTGCCCTTCCTCGAGTTCATCCACACAATGCAGTATAACGACGTGCGCAAGGTAATCAAGTCGTTTGAGGGCACCCATATCCCCACCGAGTTTGCGCGACGAGAGGCGCTGGCGAGGGCGGAGCACAACAAACGCCTCCAGGCCAAGGCATCCCATGGAGGAGGCATGAGCTGGCTGAGCAGTCACCTTGGCCTCAAGCCCAGCAACATGAGCCTTATGGTTGCGCCTGAGGGAGAAGAGAATCCTCAGGAGGCATTTGCCAAGGGCAAAATGCTGCAAGACATTGCGCGCGAGCGTGGCCTGCGGAACTACCTGGCCTTAGAGGAAGAGATTCGAAAGAACGGCGAGAAGTGGCTCAAGGAGGAGCAAGAAGCCATGGAGAAGGCCCAAAAGGAGGCCATGAAGAGCATGAAGTCTTCCTTCTTCGGCTGGTTCAGGCCCTCCGAGGAGCAGAATGCGGGAACTTCGACCAGCACCGAAACCAAGAGCAGCTAACGAGACTGAGTCCCACGTTTGCTTAACCATGTATTAACACACCCATAGAACGCCTTTGTTGTTTCCCGGGTCTCGTCGGGAGATACAAGTACCTTACTTTTCCTTTCTGATGAGGTCGACACACTGGGCACGGTTGAAAGGCGCTGGGGTCAAGTGTGCAGGTATAGTCGGCATAGGCACATAAGCCACGAGCATAATGGCTCAGCAATTGAGCTGGGCTTTGTATCAAATCTCATATACCGTCGAAATGTACAACAGTCTATACAACATCGTTGGAGCTTCTTGTGGCCGTCACACCCCACGAACAATCTCTAAGAATACACATACCTGCTATGTTGGTTGTTCCAGAATGATGATAGCGCTTGCTAACCGTGCTGCAGTCATGGCCAGCCGCAGTGGACACCCGTTGTCAGAATACCGGCCCTCATGCCCCCCATCCACCTAGACGGAGAGGTGTGGTACATTGATTGGGCGTAGAATCTAGTTTCCCTCATCCTGTCGTTATTTCGTGTTCGCTACCGTCTGCTGATAATGGCGCCGTACAGGGATCCATCAAGAGGTATCAGAGAATCGCGCCCCTGAACCCCAGATTTCCCCGGTCATGATGCAGAGAGGTACTAGTAGGTATGGCGTCTGGGTCTCACTCTTTGTTGCCATGGCTGGAGCTTGGAGACCGCCTCTTTGCCCGCGACTCTACTCACTCTCCATACGGGCGATCCAGCCCATAGCATTGGGAATTTAGTACCACCCCTTTTGAAATTCTTTCTGTCCAAGTTTTGGGAAGTAAGCTCCATATGATGGGTTCTTTCTTCTGAGTGTTCAGGTAGTACAAGGCTTCTTCCACGATTGTCGACTGACCTTGGTTACGCCTCATCTTGGCCCCCTCGGTGGGTAAGAAAGGGATGCGTGGCTGTGGTTCTGTCACCTCCGTGATTCATCACACGGTCCAAGCAGTTATCCTCCGCAATACATGCGTGCCATTGGCTAAATAGTCGCCAACACCTCTGACTCCCAACCAACACAAGGTCCTCGGCCACCATACCCGGCCGTCCGCAGCCAGGCGCCAACACCCTAGAAAGATGGCTGACAGCGTGAGGACGGCACTAAAGACTTCAAGTACTGCGCCTTACGACTGCTCCCGATAGGCTTGGGTATAGTAGCCTCACTAATGGGGTAGGATCTGAGAGTTAACTGGCAAGGCTGATCAACAACGCGACGACCCAACATCCGAGCGGCGCATGTTCAGTGTTCTCTTCGCCGAGTCACCGAGGAAATGGGCAGGCTACCAGTTGTATTGAGCTTGGCTACGAGCTAAGCGATTTTAAATCTCACAATGGATGCTTTGGGGGTCGTTGTTTGGGTCCGGGCTAAGCCCTTCATAGACGCTTGAGTCCCAAGCACACACCCGTCGACGGCCTCCATCGTGACCGTGACCTTCGTTCGGGCCCGAGAAAACTCGGACTGGAGGACCAACAGGAGCAATGGGGGCAGAATCAGCATCCAAGCAATGCAGAGCCCTTATTGTCGGCCAGTAAGGGGCGAAGTATCATGAATCCTCGACTCGGACATGCTCGCTGACAGCCACGAACAGAACTGCGGTAACGCTGGGCGGTGCTTCGTGTTCACAGATCGCATTCATCGGCCAACCGAGCAGTATATAAAACCTGTCGTTTGCTCCCGTCCTTGCAGTGTCCCCAGCCCATCATCACATCCCAAGCATCTCATCTCTTCGCCTAGGCACCTTACCTTGTCACCGAACATACGAGAGCAGGTTCGCCACATCCTTTGGCTACTTCAATCTTCAACCTATTCACAGGCAACAAAGTTGTTCAACCATCAAAATGTACCTCACTCGCGCCCTCCTTACCGTTGCCCTGGCAGCCACGACCATCAACGCCTTACCCGGCAGTGGCAGATCGGGATACAACAAGGCTCCAACTCTGGACGTTCCGGAGGACCCAACCTCTGTCGACGAGAAACGGTCATCTGGGGATGTCATTCTTGGCCGTGACAGTGGCAGGTCTGGATACAACAAGGCTCCTACTCTAGACATTCCCGAGGCCACAACCAGCGGCGATGAGAGGCGAGCTCTCAATGTCATTCTACGCCGTGGCGGCAGGTCGGGATACAACAAGGCTCCTACCCCTGAGGACGGCACCGAGGCCGTAACCACTGTCGACGAAAAACGGTCGTCTGAGGTTGTCTATGTCCGCAAGTCTTAGATCGGCTATGACAACACGGTGAAGAATTCAATTTCTGTAGGTGAGCTCCTTATTATTGACATAGCGTTCTTGCGCTCCTTTGGTCATGGTAGCTGACCTCTGTGAAGGGAGTTTATACTTCACATCTGTGGCTCTTAGGGGGATTTGTTGACGACCAGGGATATACCGCCTGCTGCTGGGTTCAGCGGGGTGTGGTAGCTATTAAGAGTTTGGACACCAAAGGACGTGAAATGGAAGACAGCAGTAGATTTTAGGGGCAATCCTGTATTTCACTACTCGGTACATGTAGAGCCACACAAAGCCTGTTTCATTTAAGCAGGGCCATGTCTTTCCAAATGTTATGTCTACCTTCCGTTCAGGAATCCTTGCTCTCTAAGTCCTCATCCTCAACACGCCATAATCAGAAATCAACATCTGCTAGTACCACATGGAGGCATACAGCCAAGCCCACACTCACTGCTCGAATTACGAGTGCGCGTTTATGCATTTATATAGGTAGACATGTACTCATACTCAGATTAACCCCCTCTCATCCAGAGTCGACCTTCTTCGTGGCAACACCCTCTTTGGTTCCAGTTTGCACCATGTCCTTGCCGGTTCCCTTCTGTCGTGGAAACAGCGACGGTATTAACCGCCCAATGGCGGAGTCTACATCCAACCCAACCGCCGACAGCACGGCAAATATCGCAGAAAGTAGCACCCCCGCCACAACAACCAGATCCAATATATGAACAACCCACCAAAAGTGCTGCCGGCCCAGCGGGCAGGTGGCGTACTCGGCTTTCCACTCCCAGCTAGCCCGGTCGAACCAGACACTCAGCAGCCCAGCATTGCCGCCGAAATCACCCATCATGCTGCGGACTGTGATTTCCCTGACGCCAGGCACCCCTTCGCGCCCCACAATGCCCGCGGCCGTGGCCTGGCGCCAACGCTTGACCTCCCATTTGGGCTTCGAGTCCGGGTCTGTGACGGTTTGGTTGACGTAGTGCCACGTGTCGCAGCCCTCGTGGTCGTGGCCGTTGAGGATGATCCCCCGCCTGCCGCGCCCCCGCCCGGCGGCGTTAACGTCCCCGGACATGCCCAGGATGCCCTCGAGGAAGCCCTTTGAAGCGTCGGCGCTCAGCTGGTTCTGCTCCTTGAGCGTGCCGTCGTAGTCGTAAAAGTCAAAGAAGGGGTCGTCGACGCAGACGCCCTCGGGCTTGTACAGCGGTATGTGGGTCAGTATCAGGTTGAACTGGCCCTTGAACTCGACGGCGGCCGCTGTGTTGATGACGGTGTTGATGAATGTGTAGGTGTCGTCTTGCAAGTCGGACGATGCAGCGGGCGTGTCGAGATTCATGCTGTTAAGCACAATTATGCGCAGCTCGGGGATCAGACGGTCCGAGTTTGGATCGGGGTTCTTTTCGTCGTTGTAAAGACTCTCGGTCAACGAAGGGTCATCCCGGAGCAGCTCAAAGCGAAGCTCATAGTTGACTTTGCCAAAGGCCTTCTCGAACCGCTCGGCTCTCTGCTCGGTAATGTCGCCGGCATATCCGATATCATGGTTCCCTGCCACGTTGATGATGCGCCTGGACCAAGCGGTAGATTCGTTAAAAGGTCCGCCGCCAACATACCCTGTTACATCGTATTCCTGAGCCGGGTATGCAGCGACATCGTCCAGGACGCGCTCAGCAGCTCGGAAAACACGGCCCCAGTACCGGCCAGCGCGGCGGTAGAACTCCGCGTCGTCGAGCCATTGACTTCCCAGGAGGTCTCCGAGGACCGTGACATGTGTTGGGCGCGTCCACCAGTGTACGGTGCGGTAGATGTGGGCAAGGTAAAAATCGTTGCCGATAAGATCGAGACGCTTCCGCAGCGATTCAATCAGGTGGAATGTATCCTCGAGGCAGAGGTCGACAAAGTCATGGAGAATCTGTCGAATGCGCTGCCGGAGAGACGGGTGGTCGGACTGGAAGGTCGCGTGCTTGACAAGGCTCTGCAAATGCGGCAAGGTGCCGAGGTAATCGGTCGGGATCGACGTGTCACCCTCGAGTTGCGGGTCGCCGAGCGCGAGCAACCGGAACGGTGCAATCGGCCGCGCCGGGGCAAAGACGGTTGCGTTTCCTGCGGTGCCCGCGGCCAAGTGCCAATGCACCTTGGCTGTCTCGAAGAACGCTGCGCGGCGAGTGCTGGCCGAGGCGGCAGGAATACTGTCTTGGTCAGGTGGCAGTGGAAATGCGCACCCGTTGAAGATGGGGTAAAGGTACAGGTAAATGGTCAGTGCTACCGACAGAGGGACGAGAACGCGCAGGCCATTGCGAAGCAGCGCGGTGGGAGACGAGCGCGTCATCAAGAACGGGCACTGGGCGCCAGAAGCGGCCCTGCCCAAGCAAAGGAAAATGAGAGACAAGAAAAAAAGGCTAAAACAACTGGAAGTGAAAAAACGGAAAGGCAGCTACGAATGCATCAGGTTGGGTATTTTCGGAAATATCGGACCCTCGCGGTCATTGAAATGCGGAAGTCACCGACCTCTCGTTGGTTGGGCTTGGCAGGGGCGCAGGGCTCCAGTTTTCTGCAGGCTCCGCTGCGGCTGCTGCCGCTCGAAGGCTGAAGCACATGGCATGTGTGGAGCCTGGAGCCTTGTGATCTGTCAGGCTCAGGTGGGTCATCGTCTCGGAATCACCACCTCGATTCTTAACGGACGTTATTGCTGTAAACCTGCAACGGATGGATTGACTCAACAGAGCGCCTTAATGATTCCACATTCATATGGTGGAACCAATTGCCCCTCGACACAGGTCGGAAAATCAAATTGACTTCATCACCATAGAAAGCGACTAGTTATGGCGAGGACCACGACGGGGGCTACAACCTGTGCTGCAGCCGCCGCTCTCGAGAACGATCACCCGAATTTATTCTCGGGCAAGTATCAGGGGAAATAAGCGAGCCAGAACTGGTCCGCAATGCGCCACTGAGACTGAACCGTAGAGTCAGCCGTCGTCAGCTCGCTCTGACTCGGAAGAGGAAGACATCCCAGCGCAGTGCCCGAGCCCTTGGCTAAGGCTTCAGGGAATCTACAAGGTGGCACCCCTCCCATGGTAATCAGCGGAAAAGGGCTGAATGGCATCGAAGGAGGCCACCGACCTGCAGCGAACTCTCGGTGAGAAGGGGCAAGCAGGAGTTAAGGAGGCTATTAAGCGCGTGAAACTGAAGGTACTTGTACATAGCATGAGCGAAGACAAGGTAGCCCTGGGTAAGCTGATCGTTGAGCGGCCTGAGGTAGGCGTGTGCCGTGTATGCTAGGTAAGGTAGACGTCGGTTTCAAAAGCTCCCTAGCTTCGGTTATGTGCATACTACAACAGTACTAAGGTAATGCCCTGCAATGGGGACAGTGACGTGCAGTCCCTGTAGTAGTAATACTACAGTACTATAACCTGGAAATCGCAGGACCCAGTTGCCTAACATAGCATCATCTCAAGCTCGGATAGGGACAAGAATCAAGATGCATAGCGCCAATAGAAATCAGCAACAAGTTGGCAAGGAAACGATTTAAAATTGTCTGGCCGACTGTGTAGTAGATATCTAACTTGAAGGTAGAGCAGTGCACTGGTCTGGCGTCTTCGCCAACCGCTCGAGGACCTGACCCCTATCTTGCTAGTATGTGCCTAGGTAGGTAGGCTTGAGCCTTGAGGTCCCCTGATGGTGGAACAACGGTCTACGTTCAGAGGGCACCCACCCCCCAAAGTAGATTTCCTGCGTACTCAACCGCCCACCACCTCATCCCATGCTCACCTAGAGAGAAGAGACCGAATGCAACCAAGTTGACGACAATCACAACATGCTCACGTCCTTCAGAGATCCGTACCATTGACGCTATAAGCTGGCAAATCCCAGAGCTGAGAGCTCCCAGAGCCGGATTGTATCATCCGATGAACCCGAGGCTAATAGCCTCCCATCTGGTGAGAATGCCACTGAGTTCACGAAGTCGGTATGACCTTCAACCGTATACAATAGAGCACCTGTTGTCGGGTCCCAAAGGCAGACTATATTCATGTCTCCCCCGGGCCCGCCTAAACCAGAGGCTAATATCTTACCATTGGGCGAAAATGCTACAGTACGCACGTCGTTACCGGTGGAGATAACTGGATGCAATAGAGCACCGGTTGTTGTATCCCAGAGCCGGATTGTATTATCCCACGCACCCGAGGCCAGTATCCTGCCATCCGGCGAGAATGCTACCGCCTGAACGGACCTGATATGGCCTTCAAGGGTATGTAGTAGAGCACCCGTTGTTGGGTC